>NC_022010.1:70213459-70225222 GCF_000317375.1 Microtus ochrogaster
CTTGGCTATAGAGTGAGACATTGGAAGGCTGAGGCAGGAGGATCACCATGAGTTCAAAGCCAGCCTTGGCTATAGAGTGAGACATTGGAAGGCTGCGGCAGGAGGATCACCATGAGTTCAAAGCAGGCCTTGGTTAAAGAGTGAGACACTGGAAGGCTGAGGCAGGAGGATCACCATGAGTTCAAAGCTAGCCTTGGTTAAAGAGTGAGACACTGGAAGCTGAGGCAGGAGGATCACCATCACCATGGTCGAAGCCAGTCTTGGCTATAGAGTGAGACACTGGAAGCTGAGGAAGGAGGATCAGTAAGACATGGTTGTGCTCCCCTCACCCCTAAAGAGTTAGGATGGAAATGCCAGCAAATGAATCTTGCTCCCAAGGGACTGTTCCCACTAACCAAACTGGTCTCTCTCAACAAGACATCAGAAAATGCATGGTATTCAGAACACGACAGTCTACAATTAAAAAAAAAAAATGGTTGTATATTGTTCCTATTTCAGGGCTATATTAAATTCAATTTTTAAATTAAAAGTAAAATTGGGTAAAAGTAAAATTTTAAAGTAAAAGTAAAATTGAGGGCTGGCGATGAAGCTCTGTTACCCGAGTGCTTGCCCAGCGTACCTGATGCGTGTTCAGCCCCCAACACTGCATAACCCAGGGCCTGGCAGAGCAGCTGAAATCCTAGCACTCGGGAGGTGGAGGCAAGAAGATGTGAAGTCAGAGACAGCCTTGGCTAGGTAGAAAGTTTGAGGGCAGCCTGGGCTACGTGAAACATTGTCTCAAAAAAAACAATAAAGGGCTGGAGAGAGGGCTCGGTGACTAAGAGCATGCTCTACTCTGGTAGAGGACCCCAGTTTGTGCCCAGCACTGACCGCCCACAACTGTGTGTAACTCCAGTTTCAGGAGATCCAGTGCCCTCTTCTGGCCTCTGAGAGCACCAGGCACACACGGTGCACAGACACACATGCAGGCAAACACACAAGCTCCTCTACACCAATCCATCCATTCACTAAGATTCACCAGTGCCAGTTCTGCATAAGGCACCCGGCCTATCATTCCTGTCTTTTTGGAATAAGCAAATCAAGAACAAAAGAGCCGGGCTGGCGAGATGGCTCAGCAGTTAAGAGCACTGACTGCTCTTCCAGAGGTCCTGAGTTCAATCCCCAGCAACCACATGGTGGCTGACAGCCATCTGTAATGTGATCTGGTGCCCTCTTCTGGTGTGCAGGTGTACATGGAAGAAATGTTGTATCTATAATAAATTAATAAATCTAAAAAAAAACCAAAAAAGAACAAAAGAGCCCAAACCGGACTATCGAAGCCCTTCCTGAGGCTGTGATAGAGGATCTACAAAAACTTCCGTTACTTACACACCTGTCACAACTCAGGGTCGCAATATATTGACCCAAAGGGTCCCAGGTAACTCCTTGTACGTAACTTTTATGTTCGTTGAAAATGGAAATCTTCTGCCCTATGAAGAAGCACACAAAAGCATTATTAAGACCACTACAGCACGCTGCATGAACTCAAGACTGCCACACTATGGCCTCGTTCCAGCCTGCCTTTCTACAGCAGTCCTGGAGAGGCCGTGTTCCCCAAGATCACTCCACACAGCCCCGCCCTCCAGTCCAGCATTCAGAGTAAGGGATTTAGGCTTCGACATCAAGTGTAAGGCTATGTGGGTCAGAGGACCTGAGTTTAGTTGTCTGGATTGGGTAGGATGGGAGGGATGGGGACGAGAGAACCCCTTACCCTGTCTCAGCTGAGCTTAGCATGGGTGGTGGTAACTGGGAACGGCTGATGGAAAGACAGGAGTCAGGAAGAAGAGGAGGAGGAGGAGGAGAAGTCACAGTACAGTTAGAGGGCTTCGTATGTGAGGGACAAGCCAGGAAAACCGATAGCTGGAAGGTGATCTGGGTTTCAAAGAGGAAGCTACAACTACTTGGGAAGGAGGGCAGGGGCATCCAGGGTCCAAGGCTAGCCTTGGGTACGAACTCTGGGCTACCTGAGACCTTGTCTCAAGAAGCTCAAACCAACCAATAAGCTGAAGTTTAGAAAATATGACAGAAGAGTCACAGGTCACAGCACGGGACGTGTGCCAGCCTAATTCTTTTCTCTTTTTCTCTCTCTTTTTGAGACAGGGTTTCTCTGTGTAGCTTGGCTGTCCTGGATCTCATAGACCAGGCTGGCCTCAAACTCAGAGATCCACCTGCCTCTGCCTCCTGAGTGCTGGGATTAAAGGAGTGTGCCTCGGCCAGCAGGCTGCTTCAGCCGAATCTCAATGTGCCATCCTCCCTACTCCATAGGAGAGCATCTCTCTCCCTGAAAGTCTTTCTAGGAAGTTGGCTGGGATTAAGGCAGCTGGGGATTGAGAAGAGCACTCCAGGAGGCCTGAGTGGATTGCAAGTCTGCTGGTCAAGAGAAGACTATGAGGCCAGGCCTGGCAAGTGCAAGGGTTTGAGAAACAGACCCAAGGCCAGGGCTGGGAAACTTAAAGGTGGCACACAACATAGAGCCCAGGCTGGGATTTGTCTCTAAGGGTAAAATGGAAGAAAGACAGTCAAAGGGACAGACTCTGCGGGTCTGAAATCACACAGGGAGGCAAGCAAGAAAGAAAACAGCCAGCCAGAGGCTGGAATGAGAACGGCCCTGTAGCTCATCTGAATGCTTGGCCCCCAGTTGGTGGAACTGTTTGGGAAGGATTAGGGGGTGTGGCCTTGTTGGAGAAGGTGTGAAACTAGGGGTGCATTTTGAGGTTTTAAAAGCCTGTGCCGGGGCTGGAGAGATGGCTCAGAGGTTAAGAGCACTGACTGCTCTTCCAGAGGTCCTGAGTTCAATTCCCAGAAACCACATGGTGGCTCACAGGCACCTGTAATGAGATCTAGTGCCCTCTTCTGAACAGCAAGCATACACACAGACAGAATATTGTGTACATAATAAATCTTTAAAAAAAAAAAAGCCTGTGCCATTTCCAGTCAGCTGGCTCTCCCTCCCGGCTTCACAGTATGGAATAAGGCGTAAGCTCTCCAGTGTGGCTCCAGCGCCATGCCTGACTGCCTGCCGTACTCCTCAGCATGATGGATGGGGACTCTCACCCTCCAAAACCATAAGCACCAAATTAAACACTTCCTTTTCTAAGTTGCTTTGGTTATGGTGCCTTATCACAGAAATACCAGGAGAGGGGGATAACAAACCAGAAACAGAGGACTCTGGGACCTGAGTCTCCTGGGTGAGGGGTGGGGAGGGTGTTAGGGGGGGGGGCGTGCAGAGCTCTCCAGTAAAGGCTTTGGTGAACAGAAGGAGGCGAGAGAGGGACATACTGCTGAGGTTGGCGCTGACTGAATGAAATGATGAGATCTAGGATGAGAACCTGATTTCAGCTTCTTCCATAGCTGGTCCCCGCCGGCACCCCCAACCTAGCCTTTCCCCGCTCCTCCTAACAGCTGATGCCTACCACTTGGTCTGGAGCCTGGCAGGTAGGAGTACCGACTGCTCTTATACAGGAACCACACAGGTAGTGCCCACCCACAGCTCTTCATGGCAACCATGGACTCCGTGACACTGTGTGCATGTGCACATACACCTAATTTAATATAAATAAACAACTATATCACTCACCTTTGCTGACATCCCATATGATAACCGTGTTATCCACAGAGGCGGAGGCCATCAAATTCCCATCAGTGGCCCAGCAAATATCATACACATCTTCTAAGTGGCCCCTGGAGCCCAAAGACAGAAGAAATAAGATTATAACTGCAAAAGAGAAAAGCTATCAAAAAGTTCCAGGTCTGAGATCATACATTTAAATGAGATTCTAGAAATTCTCAGTGGAGCTCTGTCAGCCCTGGCTATGGGGGGGAGGGGGCACAATTCTATTTTTACCAAGGAAAATTTCATAATAGAAAGAAAAATCTATTTTTTTCTGTTTTTATCCTTTATTATTTTATGAAGTAGGCAAAAAGTTTTAAGTTAGGCACACAAAACTTTTTGTTTTATTTATTTTTCATTTTTTTGAGGCAGGGTCTCTCTGTGTTGCCCTGGCTGTCCCGAAACTCACGCTGTAGAACAGGCTGGCCTTGAACCCAGAGATCTGCCGGCCTCTGCGTAAAGGCCTGTGCTGCGCCACCGCTGCCCGGCAGGCACACAAACTACTCAAGTACTCAGGCTGTAAAGAAGAGTTATCCAGCTGGAGCTTAAGCACACTCGCTGCTCTCCGGAGGAATCAGATTCGGTTCTCGGCACCGAGAAGGACCACAGTGTCCCCTATAACTGCAGTTCCAAGGGATCTGATGCCCCCTCTGACCTCTGCAGGTGCCCACACGCAATGGCATGCACTCTCGCTCACACACATAATCATGACTTACAGAAAGTAATACAAACATAGCTCCCACAGCCCCTCCCCTTTACCTCAGGGTTTTTACCACAGTCCAGTTCTCCTTATTCAGCTGAGCCTCGTCCTCCTCCTGAAAGGCGCTGGGCTCTGGCTCCTTGCTGTCATTCATCTTCCACAACAGAATGGCAGCATCTGTGGGAGGATCAGTACAGCGTGAAGCAGCTTTCCCATGCCCTCCTCACCTCTGGAGTTTTAGGGTGTTGTGTAAGTTGTATGTCACTCAATGGCCACTCTAGCCCTGAAGAGTCAGTTGTTCACTTCTAAGACTATGGACAGACTGTATGATGGTATGTCTATGCTTGTAATCCAGCCTCAGGGAGTCTAAGTCAGGAGGATCAGACATTCAAGGCTAGCCTTGGCTACATGGTGAGTTCTCCTGGGCTAAAGGAGACCCTATCTTAAAAAAACACAAGGAATTTGAAAAGGACAAGTAAATTTGTCTTCTTCCCTGAAACAAAAATGAAAACAATTCATAATAGAGCAGTCTAGGCTCCTCGTGCATATAGGCTCCCTGGGCCAGCAAAATACCACTGCAGAGTAGCTGACTACATGGAGAAACCGGACAAACGACTTAGAGACAGCTGCATACCCATCTCATGGGGTCCCACGAGGACAGAATGGGAGGAATCCGCAAAGTCCTTACAACATGGTGGCCTGAACATGGCAAGCCACCTATCCCTGCCACCTATTCACGTCATTACGGACATGCCATTAGCTTGTCTGAACCTGGAGATTTCTCCCAGGCTCACCATATAACCCACAACGCATGCGTTCCTTCTCACCTGTCCAGGAAGGAGAGCGAGTGAGTGAGCAGAAATACAGAGGAGCGCACTCAAAGCCACCTGGGATCTGAACTTACAAACTCATCATGGAGCCTGCAGGAGAAGGAGTGAGCTCTCCATTCTCCATGGTATGACTAGAGGGAGGGGCGTTCTTCGAGGCTAAGGGATTCTGGGAAGGGGGGAGCTGTCCAGGGCCACTTCGTAGGAGACAGTGAGAGCCTCAACGCTGTTCCGCTTACCACTTCCCTATAACTGTGTGCGTGCACGTACATCTCTGCGTGTACACAGACACACATACGCCCATTCTGGGCATTCTGGCACACACACATTTTGGGCATTATGACACAGAACTCAATCATTCTCTTTGTGCAAACAAAAACTCCGACTTGTTTTACTTTATGCTGTCCTCTATAGTATAAAGATCTCTTTGTCTGTGTTTTCTTCTCATGGCAGCACAGACAGACAACACAGATCAATCCACCCCAAACAGGCAGAAACTGTGGGAGGGCTACACCAAGATGCAGGGCCCACGCCAACCACCAGAGATGATAGGCCCACCCAGTACCACTCCGGGACAACGGCACAGTGTGCCGACTTTTCCTACCAGCCTGTGGGGGACAAATGGGGAAAAAAAGAAGCCATTCTCAGACATATCTTCTCAAGTTCAATGCTAAGTCTGCCATCTTCACACCTGATACACTCCAAAAATGGTACTTATCCAACGATCGGAAAGGCATACGGACAGAGAGGGCCCATGACATCCCAACGGGAAGACACAACCAGCTCAGATCTCACTATCTGACTTTCTTGCTTCCTATCCCAAGCTGGCCCTTCAATTCTCGGTCATCCCGCCTCAGCCTCCAAGTGCTGTGGTTGCAGTCACCCCAGCTCAAATGTCACCATTAGTCAGGAGAGCTAAGCATGAGGCTGATGGACTGTTAAATACAATACTTACCGTCGCCTCCGGATGCTAAGATCTCCCCAGTCGGTGAAAACCGTACAACATTGACGGCTTTGGTGTGCCGAGCGAGATTGGAGAGAAATTCCACAGTGGCTTTCCCATCTGGCCCCTTCTCCACCTTCCAGATCTGTTGACAGCAAAATATTCACTAGAGAAAGAAAGACACCAGCCACCATCTATCTCTCTCTCACTAGACAACTATGTTTTCTGGCAGAAAATGCAATTTTCCTTTTGAAACTTTGCAAATTGAAGGAAGTGTTCAAGTAAATGTAAACCAGCAGTCCCTGCAGCTGCCATCTTCCCTGTCATCTCTTTCTAGGGCAAATGGCCACAGCACAGGAAAGAGTCTCAGCATTTTTGTGACAAGGTCTCACCCAGCCCAGGCTGGCCTCAAACTCACTATCCCTGAGGAAAATCTCCTACTTCGGATCCTCTATCCTGTACCAGCACCAGTGGTCTGGGTATTCTAAGACACTGGGGACCAACTAGTAACAAAATAGACAAAGTTAAGAAAGTCAATCTCTCCAGCCTTCCTTGCTTACCCCAGGCCTGGGAATTTAGCATTCCAGGCTAGGTGGCAAACCAACTTGAGCTGCTGGTTTCAGTTTCCAATGAAGGAATGAAAACTTGGACTCCACATGGGACTTCCCTGAGTCCTCCCACCTGCCCATTTACCCTGACGGCGGTGTCCACTCCCGCGGACGCCAGTCTGTGGATCCTGCAGGCTGCCACATGCTGGAAGTCCAGGCTGTACACTGGCTCCTTGTTGTGCCAGGCGATTTCACACGTGATCACTTTCATCCTCCCGAGTCTCCGCCGGGCAAAGGGAGGCTGGAAACGTTAGCAAAGAGTTAAAACCACGACCCTGGAACAGCAAGGGAGAGCCCAGGTAAACTGCACTGCAACGCCAGCTGAGACGAGGCTGATGACGGACATCTGCAAACTTCAGCTAAACCATTCACACAGGCTCCCACTATTTTACCGGTAGTTCCGGAAAAGAAAGAAATCAAACGCCGGAGCAGGAGGTGAGGCGGGGGGCTGCAGCGCATCCCGCCGAGGTGGGGTCCTGGGACCGGTACCCGGGTGCGAGCAGTCCCCCTGGCCAGCTGCCTCCCGGCAGAGGGACTTGTTGGGAGGGGCGCGGGTTCGGGCCTGGCGGGAGGCGCGCGGGTCCGGTCCCGGGTCCCAGTAGGGACGGCGGCCTGGGACGGACCGACCTCCGCCTGAGCCAGCGCCGCAATCCCGCCCCGCGGCCCTGCGAGCAGCTGCAGCCCGACCCGGTTATGAGGCGCGGAAAACCCTGGATCAGCAAGGAACCTACCTGCCGGGACGCGGTCCGCAAGGAGCCGCCACCGCCCGCTGCTTCCCGCGCGCCGCAGACCACGCCTCCTGGAGGGCGTGGACCAGGACGCTCCTCCCATATGTGGGCGGGGCTGTCTCAAGGCAAAGGCTCTTGCAGGGCGGGAGTCCTAGGGCGTCCCTCCTCCCCGTGGGCGGGGCCGCCGCGACCCCGCAGCTTCCGGTGGGCAGGGCTATGGACGCCCCTCCTTCCCGTGGGCGGGACTGCCAAGGCCCGTGGCTCTCGCGGGGCGGGACCCGGAATCTGTTCCCGCGTCTCTGGAGGTGCCTTCCCGACAGTTCTGCAGTGTTTTTCTAGGCGTCCAGCTTAGCCGACCCGGGTCTGCCGGCGGGGAATTTGCAGTCTGAAAGATAAACAGGGCTGGAAACGCAGCCCAGCCTACAGGGGCGGGTTCCAGACCCTGACTGTGATCCCAGCACTCAAGGGGGGATCCTAAGCACAAGGTTATCCTCAGCTACTTAGAGAGTTCGGGGCCAGCCTGGACAATTTAAGACTAAACAAAAACTAAATATAGCACTGTAGGACAGGTGGGAAACTGGAACTCATTCGATATGACCAAATAACACCCGCCCAAAGCGGTGAGTATTTGAGAGCTCCCAGAATGGCTTCCGGAGTTCCAAATGTCAATAAACTAGAACCTGTTTTCTGCCCTCTCCTAAGGATGTGAGCCTAGCATAGTTGTTACAGTATTAACCCAATACTCAAGAGGTGGAAGCAAGACGAGAGCTAGGAGTTGAAGGTCATCCATGATTACACGTCAAGTTTGAGGCCAGCCTGGGCTTCAGGCTGTGAATGTGCACAGGAAATTAAGCCGTAACTCCCATTCCAATTATTTAATGGTTAATTCATCACCCATAACCCTTCTCGCATATTTTTAAGTAGCAAGACTCTTGTCTCCTATGGCCTTGACTTCTTATAGGTCAGCATATGAAAAGTACATTTTTTAAAAAAATATGTATTTATTTATTATGTATACAATATTGTCTGTATGTCTGCAGGCCAGAAGAGGGCGCCAGACCTCATTACAGATGGTTGTGAGCCACCATGTGGTTGCCAGAAATTGAACTCAGGACCTTTAGAAGAGCAGGCAACGCTCTTAATCACTGAGCCATCTCTCCAGCCATTTTTATAAAGGGTTAAGTTCAAGAGCTGGAGAGATGACTCAGTAGGTCATTCTTTAATCTTTTTTTTTTTTATATTATGAACATTGGTGTTTTGCCTGCATGTCTGCATGAGCCTGTCAGAAGCCCTGGAACTAGAGTTACAGACAGGTGTGAGCTGCCATGTGGGTTCTGGGATTTGAACTTGGATCCTCTGGAAGAGCAGTCACTCAGTGTTCCAGTCCAGCCATCACTCCAGTCCCCCCAGGTCATCTTCAAAGCACTTGCAGCTTCTTTGAGAGAGGGCCAGAGTTCAGTTCCCAGCACCAACATGGTGGTTCACAACTACCTTTAATTCCAGTTTTAGGTAATCCAACACCTCTTCTGACCTCCAATGGCACCAGGCAGAGGTATGGTGCACATACATACATACAGGCAAAACTCATACACATGAAATTTAGAAATCTAAAAAAATTAAAAATTATAATCAACCTTAGGCAAAATAGTATTTACATTTTCAGTTATGCTTTTTTTTTTGAGACAGGGTCTCTTGTATCCCCGCACGCAATGAAGCTCTCAAACATATGATGCAGTCTGAGAATGACCTTAAATGTCTGATCCTCCTGCCTCCACCTCCAGAGTGCTGGGATTACACTTAGAGTTGTGTAAAGACTCCACTTCATTATCAAGAACCCAGGACTCTGAAAAGCCCAGAGTTCATCCATTTTTGCATCTTCATGGAAGTGGTTTCTCAGCTACCAGCTCTATAAATATGCCTGTGCAAATTTCAGCAGATCCCAGCAATACTATACCATAGTGTTACTGCTTCATATGTTCTCTTCTCTCTCTCTCTCTCTCTCTCTCTCTCTCTCTTTCTCTTATTCTAGAAGCTCTGACAAAAGGAAGATGTGCTCACTTGTATGACAGTGGCACCACTGCTTGAGGTCAACCATCACAAAAAGATGTGCCCATGTCTTAGTTACTTTTCTGTTGCTGGGAAGAGATGTCATGACTGAGGCCACTTAGGAAAAAAGAGTTCTTAGGGCTTATAGTTCCAGAGGGTGAGGCCCTGATCATGATGGCAGGCAGTATGGCAACAGACAGACAGGCATTGGTGCTGTAGCCGAACCTGAGAGCTACAACTGACTGATCCACAAGCATGGGCTTGAGAGCTAACTGGGATTGGTGTTGATTCTTGAATGCTGTTTAGCTGACCTGACCATGTACAGCTGCCTTCTGGATATTTATGTTTGTACCCAGACTAATGCTACTCTCAGCCTTAGGGAAGGCTCTTTCCAATGATTGGGAGGTGAATGCAGATGCACGCCCCACCCACCCCTCATTCTTATACCACTTGCTCCTGTCAGGGAAAGACGAAATCATTGCCTTCGGTCGCGTGTCTTCTGGTGGCAATGTCTACCCTAATCCAATGGTCACACAGATGGTCCTGGTCAACCTAACTATATCACAAAGCAAAACCAAAAATGTAATAATACCAGAAAAAGAAGTGGTAGGGATGAGTCGATAAGGATGTTGGAAGAGATGGAAATCAGAATACATTACACACATGTGCACAACTGTCAACACAATTAGTTACCAAAGCTCTGGCAAGGCCAAGACCCAACAGTTCTACTTGTCACCGGCAAGAGTTTTAAGTCTCTGTGAAGAACTCTTCTGGAGTGACAAAACACAAGGCCCTTGACGGCACAAGTTTTCACTCTCCTTTATGTCTGTGTACATTCATGTATTTATGTGTCGCCTAGAGGGCAACTTCAGTCTCTTGAAGTACTGACCACCCTTTTATTATTTATTTATGTGCACTGGTGTTTATTTTCACTCGCGTCTTCATTCTCTTTACTAACTTTTCCCATGCCTCTGCCCTAGTAAGTGGTATACTTGTCAAAGCTCATCTCCAACAAGCCTGCATGTGTATCTTTGTGAGGGTATCGGAACCCCTGGAACTGGAGTTACAGACAAAGCGTGAGCTGCCGTGTGGGTGCTGGGAATTGAGCCCAGGTCCTCTGGAAGAATAGCCAGTGCTCCCAACCACTAAGCTGTCTCTAAAGTCCTTATTCTTCTTTAAAGACATTAGCGGGAACTCAAGTAAGCTAGGCTGACTGGCCAGAAAGTCCCAGGAAATCTGCCTGGACTCCCAAGGACTAGGTGTCAGTATACCTGGGTCTTTTACAGGGGTCTTGAGGGTTGAGCTCATGTCCTTGTGCAAACACAACTCAGCTATCACTCCAGTCCAGGTACAAATGATTCCTGTGCAGTAGAGAGCAAACTGACAGGACAGGAAGGCAGGCTCTGAGCGGTTCACTTCTTGATGTCCATTGGAAAAAACGCAAGTAGACACAACCTGCTGCTAAGTCCACTTTCTCCCCGCCCCCACCCCAGACAGGGTTTGAGTACCTCTGGTTGTTCAGGGTGGCCTTGAACTCACAGAGACACACCTACTTCTGCGCCCCCACTCTGCGACTGTTGTGATTAAAGGGGAGCGGCACCACTGTTCAGCATGAAAGCATGGACAGACTTTATTGGACGATGTTCTTCCAGTAGACAAATTCGAGAGTTTCAGTAATAGCCACTTTTGGTTTCTGGTACTTATTTTCACGCCACTCTGCCCATGCTTTGTGTCTGCTTTGAACAGGAACGGCCTCCATAGACTCCCGTGTTTGAACACTTGGTCCATATGGAATAGCACTATTAGGTGTGGCCTTGCTGGAGGAAGTGTGTCACTGTGGAGGACAGCTTTGAAGTCTTAATTGCTCAAGCTATGCCTAGGGTGGTACAGTCTCCTATTACCTGTAGATCAAGATGTTCTACAACTCTCAGCCCTCTCTCCAGCACCATGTCTGCCTGCATGATTCCATGGTTCCTGCCATGATGATAATGGACTAAACCTCTGAAACTGTAAGACAGCCCAACAAAATGTTTTCCTTTTTTTTAAAAAATATTTATTTATTTATTATGTATACAATTTTCTGTCTATGTGTATGCCTGAAGGCCAGAAGAGGGCGCCAGACCTCTTTACAGATGGTTGTGAGCCACCATGTGGTTGCTGGGAATCAAACTCCGGTCCTTTGGAAGAGCAGGCAATGCTCTTAACCACTGAGCCATCTCTCCAGCCCCCAAAATGTTTTCCTTTATAAGAGCTACCACGAAG
>NC_022010.1:70225552-70226128 GCF_000317375.1 Microtus ochrogaster
AAAAAAAAGAGTTGAATGGTCATGGTGTCTCTTCACAGCAATAGAAGCCCTAATGAAGATAACCCACTATTATAATAACCCATCACCTACAATTTCTCTAGTTTGAAGTCTTCCTTAGTTATCAACAGGTTACAAAAGATCCTGGTTTACCGTTTAGTGGCACTCCTAACTCAACTTCAAGAACCCGAAAATTAACATTGTAACCAATAACCTTAATTCTGAGACACAATAGATATGGTTACACTTTCCTTTCCACTAGGCTGACATTCATGATTTTGGGGAACCGTGGTCCAGTGTCCAAAAGACAATTTCAAGGATATAGGAATGCATTGAGACTCTCTTGAATAAACTGTCTATGAAATAAAAGAACTAGTGTTTCCTGACATAGTTGTCTGGATATTATTAGGATAGTGTTTATGAATATATCAGCTCAAGCTTTCAGATTCATTATAGCAGCAAAACAACCCAACAGGAAAGAGAAGGCAAAGAACACAGTCAACACTTTCAACCTAAGACAAAGAACTGCCATTTTTTTCTATATATTAAATTAGTAATAGTTCCAGGACAGGCACCAAA
>NC_022010.1:70230351-70240770 GCF_000317375.1 Microtus ochrogaster
TTCCTCCCAGCATTCTGTTCTGTTTACTCCTCCCACCTATGTTTTAACCTATCAGGGCAAGCAGCTTCTTTATTTAATTAACCAATGACCTTGCTCCATCAGTAAAATGTACATTTTCCAACCTTATCAATATTTCCTGCGAAGAATTTACACTCCAGATATATTTGAAAAGGTACTTTGGTATTTATTCATTTGCATGTTTTTTGACATATTAAAAGACGAACAGCAGATGTATGGCCCTGTTTCTAACCCCTACACAGGAAAAGAAAACCACAAATGAAGACGGAGCACATTCCTATCAGAGAATGCAGCCAAGACCTCGTTGCCAGTGGTGCAATTCGGTCTGCCTTGAGCCTCTCAAGGAGTCGGTGAAGCAGTCACATCTTCCTGAGTACCACTGTGTGAGCTGAGACATGAAGCACAGGGATGTGCCCATGTTTGCAGCTATTGCTGGAAGGCCGTACAAACGGCAGTTGCCTTCAGAGGATGGGAGGTAGTCCTTTCCTGAACATCGCCATTCCAGCACACTTCCCACTGGGGTCTGACTCCCTCTCCTTGCTTGTTGATAATTCAGTTCACGAACTGAGTACAGTGTTTGTGAATACCCACCAACAAGCTTCAGAACATCACCAGCAGTGCCTGGAATTAACTAGACAAGTGGTTTTTTAAAATTGCTTTTATTGCTGGCTTGGTAGCACACCTGTAAGCCCTTGGGAGGCAGAGGCAGGTATGCAGCTGCCTGATGTGCAATTCCCCTCTGTATGCTGTGAATACCACTGGTTAATAAAGAAACTGGCTTAGACCTGTGATATGGTAGAGCTGGGGTGGGGGTAATGACTAAACTGAATGCTGGAAGAAAGGAGGGGGAGTCAGGGAGAATCCATGGAGCCACCGCCTGAGACAGATATGCTAGAACCTTGCCAGCAGGTCACAAACCTCATGGTGAAAAATAAAATAATGGAAATGGGTTAAATTAAGATGTAAAAGCTAGCCAATAAGAAGTTAGAGCTAAAAAAAAAAAAAAAGAAGTTAGAGCTAATAGGCCACGGGATGATTTAATCAATACAGTTTCTGTATGGTTATTTTGGGAGTCTGGGCAGCCAGGAAATGAACAAGCAGCCTCCTACTACAGCTGCCTACCACAGGTTCTAAGCCAGACTGGCCTACCTAATGAGCTCTAGACCAATCAGGGACACACAACAAAAACAAACAACCTGTTAATGGGCCTAGCCCCAACGACTGATTTAAGAACGGGGTGCAAACAACTTTGGAAGTCCTAAAACCTCCCCAGACGACGCCACTGAGGTATTTCAGTGCAGGTCCGACAAGGCCACCAACAGGGGCCAGAACATGACTGCTTCCTTAACACCGCTCTTTTTGTTACTCAACTGCGTGCTTCTTGTGTGTGAGGATCATGGATGACAACCTCGTGCGACGACATTAGGAGGCTGAATAGGCCTGGATCATGGGTGCTGTCAGAGGAACCAGGCACAGAAGGACACAGGGACGTGCCACAGCACTCCTACTCTGTGTGGTCTCAGCATCCACTCACGTGCAGCCATTGCTCTGGCGAGCTTCCTCAGTTTCTGTACTGTTACACAGCGCATCAGAGCAGGAAGACCGCTCCTCTATGTGATTCGGCCTCTTAAGATAAGAAAACACTGCAAAGAACCAGCTTTACAAGCAACTCATTTAGGAACTCTGATTTCTCATTAAGTTACATCATGGCCATATCAAACACATGTTCAAGGGCATCTCCCAAGAGCCCTTGTACACACCTCAGACATTCACAGAGCTCCTATGACTTACAACAGTGCTGTCGTTCAGACAGGATGAATGATTTGCACAACAGCGGTGATGTGAGGCTGGGAGGTGGCTCAGTGGAAGTGCACAGGGCCCAGACTCATCCCTAGGACCTTTGCGAATACCAAGTCTTTCTTCTTAATCACAAAACTTCACCCTCGCCGGGCGGTGGTGGCACACACCTTTAATCCCAGCACTCGGGAGGCAGAGGCAGGAGGATCTCTGTGAGTTCGAGACCAGCCTGGTCTACAGAGCTAGTTCCAGGACAGGCTCCAAAACCACAGAGAAACCCTGTCTCGAAAAAAAAAAAAACCCAAAAAAACAAAAAAACTTCACCCTCAAGAGCAATGAGCCTGGTGTTACTAAAAGGAAAGTCTTACAAGAGCACAGCTCAGAATTAATACAGTAAAAACTAGGTCAACTGAGGGCTCAGTGGGTATGCGCTTAAATATATGAAGTTAACACAGTTTCTTCAAAAGCGTTTGAGAGGATGTCATTAAATACACTTAGTACAACTGGAGAAAATCAGCTTGACACCAAAAATAACTATCACCTTTACTAAGCAAATAAAAACAAAAACTTCATTTATTTGCAATTTCCAGAAGGTAATATACATAAAAACTCAATGCTGTATACAACAGATGTATATAACTAATCACATACACAAAATGAATATGTACTAAATTTTCAGAAACAGAACTTAAAATAAATAGCAATAATAAAACTTTGGGAAAAAATAACACATTTTAGTTGTGGAAAATATGATTCTTAATTATATACAGTTACATACGTAATAAAAGGCCATCTCCTCTTTTCAGATTGCACAAAACTTGAGACCAGTAAAAGCATATTTTACGGCATGTGACACTATAATCCCAGGCTTGTTTGTGATTAACTCCAGGATAAAAAAACACTTACATTCATAATAGAGTAAAAGATATGCAGTGCTGTTTGAGAAAGACTGCCTTCTCAGCTCACATTGACCTGCAGTAACCCTACAAAGGCTATACAGGAAATTTCACAAAAAGAAATCTCAAATAATTATTGCACCCACTTTATGCTGAATCAGCAGTCAAAAATGGGCTTCTAAGTAAACATGGTTGTCACTGGATATTTTTAACACTTTAAAGATCTTTCCTTTGTCCTGGAAAATACTTTTTACTTAATGACTAGCAATCTCAGCTCAAGAAAAAGCCAGGCAAAATGAAGCTAGCTTTGGCTTTCCTCTCCCCACGAGCGAGTTAATCAGAGACAGGAGTTTCCCGAGTTCCACAGACGCAGACCTCATCAGGAGGCCACCACATTATGCTCATTTACAGAAACAACAGTAACAACGCATCCATTTACATTATGGCACAGCCCTCAATTTTGAGAAAAATACATTTTAGGGAGCCAGAAAAATTGCACAAACCGTAGGAACAACCTGAAAACCTGTGGTGAAAAACACCAGTCTCTAGGGCAATAAAAAAATATGTGTGGGCTCAATACAAATATTTATATTCCGAACAGAAGCTAAGGTAGCCATTAAGCTGCTCGATTCCAGCCAGTCACAGGTTATTTCAAAAGTGTCCACAGAAACTGCGACACTAGAATGCATAGAATACAGTGAAGATGTGGCTCTTCAGTCTGCGGCACCAGACTGAGCAGAAGCCCCACCCACGTCTGCACCTTAACTATGTACTGCTGATCTCGCTCATCTGCTCCACCACCTGTCCTAGGATCTCATCCACCACGTCAACGTCGTAATTGACTTGCTGAAGATCCAGATCAGGCACAATCATAGCCAGCAGCTGTCCTACGTTGACTCGAAGAGAACGAAGTTTGAGGCTGCAAATACAAATAGTGATGGATTAGGTGAGTATTGCAATATAAATGACTTCTCTTAATGGGCTTAAAAATTAAGTGAAAATAAAAAAAATCTCTGTGCAATGATACAGAATAAAAAGAAAAGTGCAACTTCCCTCAAAAACTGAACTTGATTAACCAGCTGATTCATCAAATCTAGGCTAAATCTAAGTAGAATATTTCATAAAACTAATGGATCTTGAGACAACCTGGACTAGAAAAACACACAAATTAGGTATTATTTCCAATTTGTTGTGATCTAGGAAGGCAGAAATATGCTAGTGAGAACACTAAGAACTAAAACATGAAACTTTGAATTCCACCTTCCCTTTGAAAAAAATAAAATGAATTGTTCTTTAATTATGTTAGGAAAAAAATTCTGTGGCTAAATAAGTATCCAGAACTGTGGTTTGAATGTTGAACAGGCTTTGTTAAACTGTGAAGAGTTTTCTAAACATGTCCTTGCAGACTTAACTGTTAGACTGACGCAGCCCAGGTCAGAGAGAAGCTCCGACAGTTCAGGGCAGTCTGTACGAGGGTCTAAAGGACACGAGTCAGAATGGAAGCCAGCATCAGCCTTCCTGCCTCAAGCTCTGACTCCCATATATGAAAGATTACAACCTGGAAGCATAAACCAAACTCTTTTACTCCCTTTTGCTTTCAGTCACAGAGGACAATAGGGTAATAATTTATTGTTTAGACTTGTAGCTCTTACAGAGGACCTATGTTCAGTTCCCAGTACCTATGTAGTAGATAGCGGAAATTCTCTATCAAAAAGAACAAAACTCATCACTTCCACAAGATAAACAAAAGCCCAAACAAATATCCACTGATTTCTCAGTGAAGAGGATGTGCTAAAGACATGTCCTGGGCCACTTTTAGTAGAGTCGTATGTCATGGGTGAAATTCACCCCATTCTCAAAGATTCAGCCCAGTTTTCATTTTTTACCCAAAAACCCAAACCATTTTCTACCAAGTTCCTTTTCTTAACCTTCCGTATGAGAAGCTCTGCAGTGACTTCTGCAAACAGTGTCTACTGTGCGTGTGCAGACAGAGATAAGTAGTGTTGGTGCTGACAGCTCCAGTACCTTTCCCCATCCACACAACTGCTGGATTCCTCGGCATTGCTTGAGGTTGAAACTTCTGCTCCTGCCTGCTGACTTGTAGACTTCAACTGTTCAATCTCAGTTTTGAGTTCTTCGCACTGAGAACGGACATGGGATTTCTCTATTTCCAATAAATGAACCTGATGAAAAATAAATTTTCATAAGCATAAAATTTTTTAAATGCAGTCCAAGTGGAAGTTTAAGATAAAAAATGTAAAAAAACACCGATGAAATTACCAGCGCTGAAACACATTAAGTACACATACACCCCAGCCATGTTTGTCTTTCTTTTCTTTAAGGGCTAGGGGGTACAGGGAAATCTACCACTGAGCTACAGCCTAGCACTCAGTAACCTTCCACCAGACAAGCCTCATTTACTGAGATTCACTTCTCTATCATGCTGTGGTGATGAAAAGTATTAATTACACACTGTAAGTGGACCTAGACAAGGGAAACATCAAGATGTTAATGCTGTCATTTGAAAAGGCTCTCATTTCATCCACTTAATATAATTAAAGCTATAATAAAAGCTTGCATTAACTTGTTTATGTTCTGGCTGGGTGGTGGTGGTGCACACCTTTAATCCCAGCACTCGGGAAGCAGAGGCAGGTGAATCCCTATGAGTTCGAGGTCAGACTGGTCTACATGAGATAGTTCCAGGTAAACCCTGTCTCTAAAAAAAAAAAAAAAAAAAAAAAAACACACACACACAAAACCCCACAAAAACAACAACAACAACAAAAAAAAGAACAACTTGCTTATGTTTTATCATTTAACACATGATAATTTATCATTCAGAGCGCATATAGGGCTGGAAAGATAGTGCACTGGTTAAGAGCACTGGCTGCTCTTCCAGAGGATCCCACAACTATCTGCAGTCTCCGTCCAGGTGAGCCTATCCCCTTCACGGACACCGGGCGCTCACAAGGTACAGACACAAATGCAGGGAAACACCTATAAAACATAAAATATAAAATAAAACTAAAACCCTAACTTTAACACTGGATGTAGTGGCATACACCTTTAATAGCAGTGTTTAGAAGGCAGAGACAAGTGGATCTCTGAGTTTGAGGCCAGCCTGGTCTACACATCAAGTTCCAGGACAGCCAAGGCTACATCAGACCCTATCTTTAAGATAAAATACTCTGGAAATTTGAAGCAGGGCATATAGACAGACTACTATTCATATCCCAATAGCTAATATTTTCCTCTTTTCTCAGAAGAAAACTCCTTCAGTAACTGCATTTTCCAGGCACCAATAAGCCCGGGAGAACATAAACTCTGCTTTCCTGGAGTCTGGAAGACACAGGCGCCACCAGCTGATTCCGAGCTGTCTCAGATCACAACTGCACAGTAAGAAGTACACCAACAACATACAAGGAGCCTGTGTTTGAACTGAAGAGTCGTCATTTTATTTGGACTTTATCATGTTGCTTGCACACAGAGGTTCCCTCCATAAATTGAGGGTACTACTGGCTACCTCACATGGCTGTTAAAGGTGTACTGGTTTTACATGCCACCACACCTAGCCACTGCACGTTGTTTTCTAGTACTCTCAACCCTTTTATACTGGTGGTGTGTGTGTGTGTGTGTGTTCAGTCAAGGAGCACAGGCTAGTCTCAAACTTACCATGCAGCAAGGAAGACCTGGAACTCCTGATATTTGACTCCATGTCGCAAGTGCTGGGACTATAGGTATTTACCACCACACCTGATTTAATGTGTAGCATTTATTTATCTATACCTTTATTTGATTATTGGTGTGGGTGTGTGTGTGTGCACACCCACACAGGCAGAGGCCTAAGGCAGACATCTGGCGTCTTCCTTGATTACTGACTCTCTGCTTTCATTTACTGAGGCAGCATCTCTTGATGACGTTCCCACTGGGTTTTTAGGTAGGTGGTGGGGATCTAAACTTATCAAAATGCTTCTCCATATCCCTCTGTTCTGCCAGGAGGCCCACCCCTCAGTTCAAAACCAAAGGAGTAAGAGGCAGTCAATAAACACAACTATTATTACGTGAGTGTGCGCCAACCTACCACATGTTGGATGTGACTACGTCTGCAGCTTACCTCACTCTTATACTGGTCCCGCTCCACAATGCACTTGTCCAGCTGTCTAAACACGTCATCAAGCTGCACAGCCATCTCATCCATTTCGCTTTTACTCTCACTAGTGGAACACTGGCTGCATTCCGTCTTCACTTGCTGCAGAGCGCTGCACTGTTTCTTCAGCCTTTCTATCTCTTCCAAAGCTTGCTGATACTGAGATCCTCCATGGTCTGGGCTTTCAGTTTTACCGTTAATGCTTTCAAGTAAGAACACAGCGTCGGTCTCAGTAGACTGGTGGCAAGTCTCCTTCTTCATGCATTTGTCGTTCATCTCTAGTATCCTCTGCTGTAAGACTTTTATCTCATCAGTATACATATGACACTGTCTCTTGTAATCATCTCTTTCCTGTGTGACCGAAAGCAGCTCACTTCTCAGTTCTTGTAGCTGACGGCCAGCATCATCTGCTGACCTATCCGAGGTTTCCTGAATCTCTGCTCCGGCATTTACACAAGAGGGCAGTGTCACTCTGTCATTTGCTACAACCATCTCATCTTCAACACTTTCTTCCTTTTTAACAACTAAGCCCGGGACTTCAGTCTGAGTGGAGACAGCAGTGCCCTGATCACACCTGGAGGTGGAGGTGCTTGTTGAACTGGCCTTGGCACAAGCTTCAGGACTGCCAACAAGTTCAACCTGAACACCACTTTGTTCAATGTGGCTCTGTTCTGATTTAACTTCAATATCATGATCTACTGAAGGTTTGGGGGTACTATTTTCTTCTAAAATGATGACATCTTCATCATCATCATTCCTATAAGATGAATTTTCAAATGGAGGATTATTTAATCTCCGTGTCTTCACATTCAGAATTGAGGAACGAGTACTGAGTCTCCGTTTCAGGCTGTAAGAAATTATATATAGAAAATGTGAGTTTGTAAGGCGTGGGCATGACAGAAGACAACTCTTCCTGCTAACAAGCAGTTTAGTGAAGGAAGGGCTCATCTGGCTCAGTTTGGGGGTATGGTCCATCGTGGCAAGGAAAGAATGGCATCAGGAGGTCCCATGGTGATGGAAATGTGCGGCTGGGACCCTGACATCTTGGCAGAACAGGCAAAAATAGGACCAGATATATACCCTCAGATCTATCCCAGGGAGGTATGGCTTCTTCATTCTCAGTCTTCCGAGACCTTGAGGTCATTATGCTAACAAAGGCATTGTAACAACTCTAATTATCTTGAAATCCTAATACTTAGGTTGACTTCTTCAATATCACACCATTCAGTTCTAACATTACTTCCTCCTTTTCCTACTAGGAAATCATTGACTATTAAGATCTCTCTCTTAGGCTTTCTTTCTTTCTTTCTTTCTTTCTTTTTTTTGGGGGGGGGGGGAGAGACAGGATTTCTGTAGTCCTAGCTGTCCTGGAAGTCGCTCTGTATACCAGGCTGGCAAGTGCAGGGATTAAAGGTGTGGCCCACCACACCCAGCTAACTACTGAGATCTCTGTAGAGTATCTTCACATGTGGTTTCCAAGCACTATAATACAAGCCCCAAACAATGCCAACCACTCAGGGCCTTTCTTGGAACTGTGAGGGAATGACAATGACATTTTCATTTGACCATCCTTTTTCTCAATGATCAAAGGCAAACAGTATTCTCTATTATTTCGTTTTGAGAGTTAGTCTGATCCAAGATTTTCCCTGAAAAATCGAGAAGGAATGAAATTCCTTGTCTAAAATCAGTATTGAGTGTGGCAGAGCCAGTAATAGCCTGGGGCCCCAGCCCTAGGGGGCTGTGGATCCTGGGAACCCAACTCTTCCCACTGCACAGGGCTATGGCCATCAGTCCAGGCAGCTATGTGCTCAATCTGTATGTGTTCCCCTTGTATAATACTGCTCGACTAGCTTCCTGCTAACTTCCTCCCACTGTATGAGTTTCTGCTATTCTGCTCTCCGTTTCAGGAAAACCTGTACATAAGATGCTGTACTGACCTATGTGCTTGCTTGACATAAGGCAAAGCTTGTGCAAGATCTTCTGACCCTAGTTCTCCTCAGCTCATCACCTTCTCATCTGCTGTCCACCTCCCACTTAGGACCCCATCCCTGAAGAATAGAGAGCCTGCTGGCCTAAGTCAATTTCATATAAAATGATTCTCCCAAATTAGTCTTCAGGCTGGGGAGATAGCGTAGGAAGTAAGAGTACTTGCTGTTTAAGAAGGAGGCAGGTAGATCTCTGTGAGTTCCAGGCCAGCCTGCTTGCTACAGAGCAAGTTCCAGAACAGCCAGGATGGTTACACAAACAAACCCTGTCTCAAAAAACAAAAAAACTGACTATTTTATGTTTTGTCTGAATGCTATACCCATGGAGGCCAGTAGGGGACACCAGATTCCCAAGACTAGAGATACAGATAGTTGATCTACTGCATGGGTAGCTAGTGCTCTTGCTGGCTGAACCATCTCTCTAGACCCCTCTGTCTTATGCCGCTTATGTCAGGGTGTTTTATAACAAGGACAGAATAAATAATTAAGATGGGCACTGGCCATTATAAAGGCAGTGACTTTTATACTACATACTGTTAACAGCCCCCAGACCTTAGCACAACTGACACCATGTTAAACTTAAACCTAGCAGACAGGCCCAACACCTGCCAAAACAGGAACAAAAGACCTCATCCATCAAAGACCAGGTCCACAGTTCCAGGGTCTAGGAAAGTCCCCAAATGTACAAACATTGTATTCTGGCTTCTGTAGTTCTGCTTCTTGCTAACTACACTTGCTAACTGAAGTGTACCAACAGGGTACGATTTCTATGCCTTGGGCAGAATAGGGAGGTACTCCCACAACTAAACTACAGCCCTGGTTCTCCCATGCTTCTTGTTTTGAGATGGGTGGTATAGAGGCCCAGAACTCTCACCCTGTAACTCCAAGCAGACCTTGAACTAAATTTGGTTATCCTAGGAGCTGGAATTATAGGCTTCTGCCACCAACCCAGCAAGAGGTAGAGATCTGATCAAACCACATAGTACATTATACACACTCACCCATGTGCATGTAAAATCTTGTTTTTTCTCCGCAAACAATAATCTTAAGACTGGCCTCAAACGCTCCACAAGTGAGCATGGGCTTGAACTCATGATCCTCCACTTCCTGAGTGCTGAGATCACCAGTATGTGCTATTGTAACTCCTAGTTAACGATTTCTAGCTAACTTAAATATGTGGTTGAAGAAGTAGGGAGAATTCTTAAACTTTTCACATGGATGTGAATTGTAATCTCTTAGAATTGCATTAGTGCTACAGAAGAGTCGCCACTAACCTGCTGTTCTCGGGCTCAGACTGAGGTGAAACAAGGTTACTTATAAGCCTTGTTGCAAAGGAGCTCCCGACTTCTGGAAGATGTGGTCTTGAAACACTCTCCTTCACAGGAGAAAAGCTCTGACTTTGAACACTTGTTGTAAACAATATCTCAGGATTAATCTGTTGGAGGGAAAAAGAAGGATCTTAAAGGAACTATTTTAATGTAAAAGTTAGCAAATACAATATACATGCAATTAGTGTTGCTTTTACCCAAGAAGATACTGAGACATATCCAAAGCATGTGGATTTCTTTTTCTTTTT
>NC_022010.1:70240870-70269430 GCF_000317375.1 Microtus ochrogaster
CCCACACAGGCAGAGGCCTAAGGCAGACATCTGGCGTCTTCCTTGATTACTGACTCTCTGCTTTCATTTACTGAGGCAGCATCTCTTGATGACATTCCCACTGGGTTTTTAGGTAGGTGGTGGGGATCTAAACTTATCAAAATGCTTCTCCATATCCCTCTGTTCTGCCAGGAGGCCCACCCCTCAGTTCAAAACCAAAGGAGTAAGAGGCAGTCAATAAACACAACTATTATTACGTGAGTGTGCGCCAACCTACCACATGTTGGATGTGACTACGTCTGCAGCTTACCTCACTCTTATACTGGTCCCGCTCCACAATGCACTTGTCCAGCTGTCTAAACACGTCATCAAGCTGCACAGCCATCTCATCCATTTCGCTTTTACTCTCACTAGTGGAACACTGGCTGCATTCCGTCTTCACTTGCTGCAGAGCGCTGCACTGTTTCTTCAGCCTTTCTATCTCTTCCAAAGCTTGCTGATACTGAGATCCTCCATGGTCTGGGCTTTCAGTTTTACCGTTAATGCTTTCAAGTAAGAACACAGCGTCGGTCTCAGTAGACTGGTGGCAAGTCTCCTTCTTCATGCATTTGTCGTTCATCTCTAGTATCCTCTGCTGTAAGACTTTTATCTCATCAGTATACATATGACACTGTCTCTTGTAATCATCTCTTTCCTGTGTGACCGAAAGCAGCTCACTTCTCAGTTCTTGTAGCTGACGGCCAGCATCATCTGCTGACCTATCCGAGGTTTCCTGAATCTCTGCTCCGGCATTTACACAAGAGGGCAGTGTCACTCTGTCATTTGCTACAACCATCTCATCTTCAACACTTTCTTCCTTTTTAACAACTAAGCCCGGGACTTCAGTCTGAGTGGAGACAGCAGTGCCCTGATCACACCTGGAGGTGGAGGTGCTTGTTGAACTGGCCTTGGCACAAGCTTCAGGACTGCCAACAAGTTCAACCTGAACACCACTTTGTTCAATGTGGCTCTGTTCTGATTTAACTTCAATATCATGATCTACTGAAGGTTTGGGGGTACTATTTTCTTCTAAAATGATGACATCTTCATCATCATCATTCCTATAAGATGAATTTTCAAATGGAGGATTATTTAATCTCCGTGTCTTCACATTCAGAATTGAGGAACGAGTACTGAGTCTCCGTTTCAGGCTGTAAGAAATTATATATAGAAAATGTGAGTTTGTAAGGCGTGGGCATGACAGAAGACAACTCTTCCTGCTAACAAGCAGTTTAGTGAAGGAAGGGCTCATCTGGCTCAGTTTGGGGGTATGGTCCATCGTGGCAAGGAAAGAATGGCATCAGGAGGTCCCATGGTGATGGAAATGTGCGGCTGGGACCCTGACATCTTGGCAGAACAGGCAAAAATAGGACCAGATATATACCCTCAGATCTATCCCAGGGAGGTATGGCTTCTTCATTCTCAGTCTTCCGAGACCTTGAGGTCATTATGCTAACAAAGGCATTGTAACAACTCTAATTATCTTGAAATCCTAATACTTAGGTTGACTTCTTCAATATCACACCATTCAGTTCTAACATTACTTCCTCCTTTTCCTACTAGGAAATCATTGACTATTAAGATCTCTCTCTTAGGCTTTCTTTCTTTCTTTCTTTCTTTCTTTTTTTTGGGGGGGGGGGGAGAGACAGGATTTCTGTAGTCCTAGCTGTCCTGGAAGTCGCTCTGTATACCAGGCTGGCAAGTGCAGGGATTAAAGGTGTGGCCCACCACACCCAGCTAACTACTGAGATCTCTGTAGAGTATCTTCACATGTGGTTTCCAAGCACTATAATACAAGCCCCAAACAATGCCAACCACTCAGGGCCTTTCTTGGAACTGTGAGGGAATGACAATGACATTTTCATTTGACCATCCTTTTTCTCAATGATCAAAGGCAAACAGTATTCTCTATTATTTCGTTTTGAGAGTTAGTCTGATCCAAGATTTTCCCTGAAAAATCGAGAAGGAATGAAATTCCTTGTCTAAAATCAGTATTGAGTGTGGCAGAGCCAGTAATAGCCTGGGGCCCCAGCCCTAGGGGGCTGTGGATCCTGGGAACCCAACTCTTCCCACTGCACAGGGCTATGGCCATCAGTCCAGGCAGCTATGTGCTCAATCTGTATGTGTTCCCCTTGTATAATACTGCTCGACTAGCTTCCTGCTAACTTCCTCCCACTGTATGAGTTTCTGCTATTCTGCTCTCCGTTTCAGGAAAACCTGTACATAAGATGCTGTACTGACCTATGTGCTTGCTTGACATAAGGCAAAGCTTGTGCAAGATCTTCTGACCCTAGTTCTCCTCAGCTCATCACCTTCTCATCTGCTGTCCACCTCCCACTTAGGACCCCATCCCTGAAGAATAGAGAGCCTGCTGGCCTAAGTCAATTTCATATAAAATGATTCTCCCAAATTAGTCTTCAGGCTGGGGAGATAGCGTAGGAAGTAAGAGTACTTGCTGTTTAAGAAGGAGGCAGGTAGATCTCTGTGAGTTCCAGGCCAGCCTGCTTGCTACAGAGCAAGTTCCAGAACAGCCAGGATGGTTACACAAACAAACCCTGTCTCAAAAAACAAAAAAACTGACTATTTTATGTTTTGTCTGAATGCTATACCCATGGAGGCCAGTAGGGGACACCAGATTCCCAAGACTAGAGATACAGATAGTTGATCTACTGCATGGGTAGCTAGTGCTCTTGCTGGCTGAACCATCTCTCTAGACCCCTCTGTCTTATGCCGCTTATGTCAGGGTGTTTTATAACAAGGACAGAATAAATAATTAAGATGGGCACTGGCCATTATAAAGGCAGTGACTTTTATACTACATACTGTTAACAGCCCCCAGACCTTAGCACAACTGACACCATGTTAAACTTAAACCTAGCAGACAGGCCCAACACCTGCCAAAACAGGAACAAAAGACCTCATCCATCAAAGACCAGGTCCACAGTTCCAGGGTCTAGGAAAGTCCCCAAATGTACAAACATTGTATTCTGGCTTCTGTAGTTCTGCTTCTTGCTAACTACACTTGCTAACTGAAGTGTACCAACAGGGTACGATTTCTATGCCTTGGGCAGAATAGGGAGGTACTCCCACAACTAAACTACAGCCCTGGTTCTCCCATGCTTCTTGTTTTGAGATGGGTGGTATAGAGGCCCAGAACTCTCACCCTGTAACTCCAAGCAGACCTTGAACTAAATTTGGTTATCCTAGGAGCTGGAATTATAGGCTTCTGCCGCCAACCCAGCAAGAGGTAGAGATCTGATCAAACCACATAGTACATTATACACACTCACCCATGTGCATGTAAAATCTTGTTTTTTCTCCGCAAACAATAATCTTAAGACTGGCCTCAAACGCTCCACAAGTGAGCATGGGCTTGAACTCATGATCCTCCACTTCCTGAGTGCTGAGATCACCAGTATGTGCTATTGTAACTCCTAGTTAACGATTTCTAGCTAACTTAAATATGTGGTTGAAGAAGTAGGGAGAATTCTTAAACTTTTCACATGGATGTGAATTGTAATCTCTTAGAATTGCATTAGTGCTACAGAAGAGTCGCCACTAACCTGCTGTTCTCGGGCTCAGACTGAGGTGAAACAAGGTTACTTATAAGCCTTGTTGCAAAGGAGCTCCCGACTTCTGGAAGATGTGGTCTTGAAACACTCTCCTTCACAGGAGAAAAGCTCTGACTTTGAACACTTGTTGTAAACAATATCTCAGGATTAATCTGTTGGAGGGAAAAAGAAGGATCTTAAAGGAACTATTTTAATGTAAAAGTTAGCAAATACAATATACATGCAATTAGTGTTGCTTTTACCCAAGAAGATACTGAGACATATCCAAAGCATGTGGATTTCTTTTTCTTTTTATAGATTTATTTATTATTTATACAGTGCTCTGCCTGCATGCATGCCTTTGCCCCAGAAGAGGGCCCCAGATCTCATTACAGATGGTTGTGAGCCACCATGCTTTGGCTGAGAATTGAACTCAGAACCTCTGGAAGAATAAGCAGTGCTCCTAACTGCCAAGCCATCTCTTGACACCCATGTGTTTCTTTTGCTAACTAGGAATGGGTGAATGAACCAGTGAACTGATCCAGCCTGCTACAAGGGTAACATGGTTTCACATCTTATTTTTTGTATGTGTGTCCATGTTTGGTTGTGTGTGCACATGGACTCAAGCTTGTGAGGGCAGAGGCCAATGGTGGATGTCTTCCTCCCTCATTCTCTACTTCATGTCTTGCTATAGGGTTTCACTGAACCTGAAGCTTGCCCATCTGGCTGGAATGGCTGGGATCCACCTGTCTCAGCCTTCCAAGCACTGGGATTACAAACATTCAGTACAAGCACCTAGGTGCTAGGCACCCGAGTCTTAGTTCCTCATGCTTGCACAGAATATACCTGGACAACTGAGCCATCTCCAGATCCACCGTGACAATGTTAAAGGGGAGGAGGAAAGCAAACATTCATGACAGACTGTAAGTGGTCCACAAAGGCAAAAGAGATTGCTATGCTGTCAACCTAATATACACATGACTTAGAGAATAAAACAAAAATACTCTTGAGAAATTGGAATGAAAGTAAAAATAGTACTTTCAAACCAAAAGTAGTCCCATTATTCATTCTCCCACAGTCCCGTTCTCCCCATAACACTACACTAGAAAGCCCTGCAACTCAATTACAATTAAATATACACCCCCAAGGCAGAACAAAACTTCCTGCCCAACAAATATTTACATTCAGCTAAAACATCCTGCCCATCCTACCCACAGTTTATCAAGTTGCCTGGCCTCTACCTCATGACTCCGATCAGCCTCCCCCTGTACAAAAAGCTCTAATGACAAGATTCTTTGAAATCCAATCCTGGCTGCCCATATACAAATGGGTGAAGCCATTCACCAGAGCAAAGACAACCTACCAGAAGCCATACCCTTAAAGAAAACTGATTGCATGGGACTAGAGAGGTGGCTCAGAGGTTTAAGAGCACCGGCTGTTCTTCAAGTTCCATTCCCAGTCCCCACATGGCAGCTCATAACTGTGACTCTAGTTCCAGGGGACCTGACACCCTCATGTGGACACACATGCAGGAAAACCAATGTACATAAAAAGAAAAGAAAAAAAAGCTGACTCTCCCCTAGCACCATTGACCGTGATTCGGGGCCCCTCCCCTCAGGCTGGGCGCTGTAGTCTAGTCTGACCTTGTGCAGACAGTCACAGCTCTGAATACACTCCTCTCCTCCTGCCCTCTGGGGCTCACAGTCTCCCCACCACCTCTTCCTTGACGTTTCCTGAACCCTTGGGAAAAGGGTATGATATTCACGTCCCATTTATGGTTGTGCACTTCACAGACATTAGTCTCTTCATTTCAGCAATTCTGAGTTTCTGACAAGATTTGTAAAAGGTGGCCTTACTTGGATAACACCCCACTAAATATTAATTGGACAGTCTAAAGAAGCTGTTGGGCTAGGAAGACTTGGGGAAAGAGCAAGAATGGGTACCAAAAAAAAAAAAAAAAAAAAAGAGTAAGTTCAACAGGCTCCTTTCAATTGGTTATAAAAGTTCAGAACTTTATAAAATTAAGACAGATATAATTTTTGTATATAATGGAATAATGGAAGGCATCATTACCGGAGAGATCATTTCCAGTTGTCTGATCTTGTATTTCTCCTTGCTGCTTTAAAACAAAGATGAGAAATTAACATCTAGATATCGACCCTATTATTATTTCACAATCCCAATTTCAAATGATGTATCTATTTCACTACCAAGTTATTCAAATATATACAATTAACTTACTTTCAATTTTGTTTTAATCAGTGGTGAACATTTGACTATGGAGTACCCATCCCCCCGCATTCTCTCCTTTAATTAAAAAAAAAATCTTAGTAACAACTGTCTGCCTGAATCACAGACCAAAAACAAAGATATCAAAGGCTTAAAAGTGGTTTCATTACTTCCAAAAACCATGCTAAAATTAAATAAATACTAGCATACTAGAGAGAAGGGTTGTGGTGCCTGCCGAGCAAACCTGAGAAACCAAGTTCTGACCCAGGCCCTAGAATCTACATAAAAGCTGGGCATGACAACACATCTCACTCCAGGGCTGCGAACGTGGAGCCTGAAGGATCCCTGGCATTCGATGGCTGGCCAGTCAAGCTCAGTAACAAGTTCCAGCTAGTTAGAAACCCAGCTCAAGAAAGAAAGTGGGAGAGACTGGTGCAGTGGTGCACACTTTTAATCCCAGTACTTGGGTGGTGGAGGCAGGAGGATTTCTGTGAGTTTGAGTACAGCTTGGTCTATATATAAAGTCTAGGCAAGATGGAGCTACATAGTAGCACCCTTCTCAAAACAAAAGCAGAGCAAATGAGGAAGACAGATGACACTGGCCTGTGGTCTCCATGTACACATACAAACATACAGGCAACATACACAAAAGATACATAAAAGGTTCTTAGCTTTCTATGTCCAGTTTATCACCGTAACCCTACTGTTCCCTATCCCACCTCCATTTCCTGTTTATCCCTAGTCACACTACTTAAGCTGTACAAATGACTACGCACATACACCCTTACCACTCTGAAAAGATTGACTTCAGAAATGACCTCCTTCACAAAACTTAATGGTCCACATTGTATCTGCCTCCCCAAGTCAGAAGCAACTCTCCTTTGAGCTCCTAACACAGGATAGTGCCTTTTACAGATAGACTTCACCTGTTATGTATAGATGCTCTGTCTGCATGTATACCTGTGCTCCACATGTGTGCACTGCCCAAGAAAGCCGGAAGAGGATGTTGGGTACCCTAAATTCTAGGTGGCTATGAGCTCCCACATGGGTCTAAGAGTCAAATCTGGATCCTCTAGAAGAGCTTTTTAACCTGAGCCATCTCTCTGAACCCAGGTCATCAACTTCTCCTTGTTACTGTAGCCACCTTTTCTGTCAAGACGTAGGCTCCTAACAGGCCTGTTTCTGTACAGCTCATCTAATACAGCTCAACTCTTAGGACAGCAATGAATGCAGGTCAGTAAACACGGCCCCACAGCACACGCTGCCCCAGAAGCAGCACTGCTGTGCTCACTACACCCACATCACACCTGTGCCGGACATGACTGGGGCTCATTTCTCACCACACTCAGACAGCACTCACGTCTTTTTGTAGGTTTTTTCGTAAGTGGGATGTACCAAATCCTCATCTTCAGGTTCTTCTGGAACTTCACAATTTCTAGATTAAAAAAAAAAAAAAAAGAAGGAAAAACAAAGATCACACGAGAATAACACATTAGCAGTCCTGTCCAAACACCTCCAACAGTGCTTTCTGCCTTTCCAGGAAGGGCATGACCAACATATGGTACCTGAACTGTGGGTCAGGGTTATTGTAGCAATACCACTTCTCTGGAAGCTGATCTATTCCATCTGGTAATTTTCGCCATTTTAGACAAGCATCACACTGAACCCATGTCTGATCAGGGCGCTTCCTTTAACAAAACAAGAACAAAATATTAAAATGGAATTATGGACTCAAGTATTTCATTTATCTTTCTGCAGTGCTTCCATACTAAATATCTGCTTATTTCCAATCCTCAAAAGTGTGTGATAAAACTGTATTTAATGTATAATTAAGTTTTTAAATGCTGGCAACTTTCAAGAGGTTAAGATCACATACCATTTTTAACAGAACAAATGTTTTCTTTAATCCTAGCCCTTAAAAAGTAAAAGGATGTCTATTAAGTTCTTGGCCACCCAGGGCTATAGTGAGGTCCTGCTTTAAAGAAGGCAGGCAGGAGTGGGGGTGGGGAAAGAAGATGGTGGTAGGGCACACTTCTAATCCCAGCACTTGGTGGATGGCAGAGGTCAGCCTGGTTTACAGACTAAGTTCCAGTAAAGCCAGGGCTATAGAGAAACCCTGTCTTGAAAGATGAGGTATGAAAATGCAGGGAGATTGTCTTAGGAAGAGGTGTACATCCATCTAGAGAGATAACTCATTGGATAAGAGTACTTGCTTTCTTCTAGAGGACCCAGGTACAGGTCTCAGCACATACTTATAACTCACACCATCTCCAGTTCCAGGGCATCCAACAGTCAGGTGGAACCAGACACTGATGAGGTACACAGACATACACGCAAGCCAAACACTCGTATACTTATGTAAAAGAAAATAAAAAAACTATGAAGACTCATTATACATAAGATTTTCTCTTTGAGATAGGGTTTCAACTCTAGACTGACTTCAAAGCATGTAGACCAGGGTGGCCTCAACTCAGAGATCCACCTACCTCAGTGTCCTGCATACTGAAATTAATGGTGCATGTCACCATGCCCAGCTGTCTTCAAGTTCTTCATCCTCTACTCTCGGCCCACTGAGTGCTGATCACACATCTGACTCACAATAACATTTGCCTGTGTGTGTTTGTGTGTGCACACGTGACTGTAGAAGCCAGAGGTCACCCCCCAGGGTCTTTCTTTAGCAACACCATCCATCCTATTTTTTTGAGGCAGTTCTCTCACTGGCCCTGTAGGCAAGGATTAGAAGTGCATGTCCCCATGCCCAGCAATTTCCCCTGGGTTCTAGGATCAAACTAAGATACTCACACTTGCCAGCAAGTACCTTATTGCTTGAGCTATCTCTCTGTCCCTTCCCTCACCTTTTCAATGCAGTTTTTAAAGAGTGGGTATGAGCATGGGGCAAACACCTTTCATCCTAGCACTTGGAGGCAAAGTCAGAATAAGCTTAGAGAGTCCTTGTTGCAAGCCACAAAAGCTGAATTATAGACGAGTAAGATGCTTGCCCAGGAGTAAGCCCAAGGCTTAGAGGCAGACCAAGTACTCTGTATAAACAAGGTCCTGTTAACATAGAACCTCAAATGAATTAAGGCTTACAAAGTTTAAGAGATGAAACTAACCCAATAACCCTTGTTTCCTAAGATTACTGTTAGCTTTCCAAATTCAGACAAAGTTTTCCATGCTTTCAAAGGTACAGGCACGGTACCACGATTATTGTTGCCTCTCACTACATAGGGATTTTTCTCACTGCTCACTTACAGAATTAGCAGTATGTGCTACGTGTGGTTATATTTTGTTTGTACTCAAATAAAGCTGGCTGGAAGATCAAAGGATGGAGCTAGCTACTAGTTAACCATAGATGTTTGGAGGTCTGTACAGACATAGAGTGATATACCTGGGCAGAGAGAAATATAAGACAGGAGGTCAGCCCTTTTCAACTGAGAAGTTAGCAAGGTAAGAACTAGCTGGTTGTGGCTTGCTCCTTCCCCTGATCTTTCAGCATTTGCCCCAATATCTGGCTCTGTTTTTTTATTATTAAGACCAATTAGAACTTATGCAGTAGCTACATGTACTAATGAGCACATGCTAGGCATTACACTGTACAATTCTTTTTTTAAAAATTTACTTCATCGTTTCATTTTATGTATATCAGAGTTTTGCCTGCATGTATGTCTATGCATAACAAGAGTGCCTGATGCCCAGAGAGACCAGAAGAGGGTGTAGGGTTCCCTGGGACTGAATTAGACTGTCATTGAGCTACTAGGTAGGTGGTACTGGGAGTCAAAGATGAGTCCTCTGGATGTTCTTACTGCTGAACAATCTTCAGTTCTAGGTTCTCCAATGCCCTCTCCTACCAGGCACACAAGTGGTGCACAAAAACATACATGCAGGCAAAACACCCATACTTAAAAACAAATAAAGATGAAATGAATGATATCAACAGACATCAAGTCATTAATTTGGAGTGTGTGGATTTTCTCATATGAACCCTAAGTTTGTGGAAAGTCACCACTAAAGTATGCAGTGCTCAGTACTTACTGTATGTCTTCAACTGGCAAATTGAGAGGGTATTCTGCATGTTTTTTCACTTTCATTTCATTCCAGTAATCATTCAGCTTTTCTCCTAATGCTAGTATTGTAAGCCTTAAAAAAAAAAAAACAATAACATTAACTCAGGAAAAAAAAAAAAGAAAACATCAGTTCTAGATTTTTTTTTAAGATTTATTTATTTTGTATAGTATTCTGCCTGCATGTATGCCTGCACGCCAGAAGAGGGCACCAGATCTCATTATAGATATAGTGAGCCACCATGTGGTTGCTGGGAATTAAACTCAGGACCTCTGGAAAAGCAGCCAGTGCTTTAACCTCTGAGCTATTGCTCCAGCCCTCAAGATCAATTAAGTAAACATAAAAATAATCAACAATGATTATAAGAATATTGCGAGTAAAAATAAAAAACTCCAATTGTATGACTAATAAATCACATGCAAGTACGCCACCCTTCTTTCTGTAAAAACCATTGTAAATTCCTAGATTTAATATAAGAGTGTGGGGACAAAAAGTGAGGGAAAAGGACAGGGAGACCTAGAGGTCTTATATGGATGACGCTCAGAGAAGGAAGAGCTCAGACATATACTATATAGTCTTAGGGTTTCTATTGCTGCAACAAAACACCATGACCAAAGAAAGCTGGGGAGGAAAAGGTTTATTAGGCTTATACTTCCATATCACTGGAGGAAGTCAGCACAGGAACTCACACAGGGCAGGATCCCAGAGGCAGGAGCTGATGGAGAGGCCATGGAGGGGAGCTGCTTACTGACTTGCTTCCTATGGCTTGTTCAGCCTGCTTTCTTATAGAAACCAGGACCACCAGGTCAGGGATGGCACCACCCACCATGGGCTGGGTCCTTCGCCATCAATCACTAATTAAGAAAATGCCTTACAGCTGAATCTCGAGGAGGCACTTCCTCCTCAACTGAGATTCCTTCCTCTCTGTTGACTCTAGCTGGGGTCAAGTTGACACAAAATCAGCCAGTACACCTATGAAGGAATATACTGAGAGAACCAGAGGAACCTTGCATTTTAATCCCAACCAATAAATTCACAGCTTCACAGCCTTTTCTTTCGTTCTCTCCCCTCCCTCCCCAGTTTTCTTGAGACAGGGTGTCTTTACATAGTCCTGATTCACTACTCAGACCAGGCTGACCTTGAACTCACAAAGATCTGTGAACCCCCAGGACCCAGGCTTGATTCTCAGCACCCACATGGTGGCTCATAACCATCCATATTCTACTTCCAGGGAGCCAAAGCCGTCTTCTGGCTTCCACAGGCATTGGACACACAAGTGGTACATAAATATAGACGCAGACAAAACACCCACACACACAAAATAAAATCAATATACAAACAAGCCAAAAAAACAAAACAAAAAGTTCACAAATGGGTACTGAACTTAATAAAGTGCACTTCTCTGTGGATTATGAAGACACGTGAATTTTTTTTTTCAATCAACATGATCAAGATGCTGGTATTCAATATTGAAACTACCTGTCCAGCTACCGCTATGACACAAAAGGTAAAGGTATTTGTCGCCAATCCTGATGGCCCCTCAAGGTGTATGGTGGTACATAACTGATTCCTTGAACTTACTCTGACTTTCTTGTGAACACAGATACTTGAAATAAATAAATGTAAAACAAACTTAATCCATAATCTCTCAGAATATAGTCCCTTTGGCTTTACTAGCATTTCCTGCTATTTTCAATCAACAATAACAGATACCCACAACCGTCCTTTCACAACATGCCTAGGTTTATTATCAAGGTATATACACTTTCATAATAGCTTCCAAAGACTTTGTGAGACTGATAGCACATATTCCTTAAATGTTGTAATTTAATAATTAAAATTAGTCCTGTTATCCTCTTAATGTTTTTATTTGCTGGACCCATGGGTTTTTTTTTTATTTATTTATTTATTTTTTTTGGTTTTTCGAGACAGGGTTTCTCTGTGGTTTTGGAGCCTGTCCTGGAACTAGCTCTGTAGACCAGGCTGGTCTCGAACTCACAGAGATCCGCCTGCCTCTGCCTCCCGAGTGCTGGGATTAAAGGCGTGCGCCACCACCCCCATGGGGTTTTTTAAAAAATATTTTATGGCTTATTTAACTTTTATTTTATGTGCACTGGTGTGAAGGTGTCAGATCCCCTGCAACTGGATCTTCAGACAGTTGTGAGTTGCCATGTGGGTGCTGGGAACTGAACCCGGGTCCTCTGGAAAAACAGTCAGTGCTCTTAACCACTCAGCCATCTCTCCAGGCCCACCATGGGATCTTTTTTGGAGAGACCATCATTCTTAAATTTTTATTACATTTACTTTCTGTATGTGTCTGTGTGTTTGTGACTGTGTATATGTTCCATGACGGCCTTTAGAGGTCAGACAGTTTGAAGGAGTTGGTCCTTTCCAGCTACCACGTGGATCCCAGAAATCAAACTCACACCAGTAGGCATGGTAGCAAGTGCTTTTCCCAGACAACTCCTTGTCAGGGCCTCATTCTTTAAGCTACCTTTACACTGATATTTGATTCTGCCCTTAGTGTTATGTATGCTTACATACTATCTCAAACGACAGACTGTTGTCTGGAGTGTCCACTGTCAGTGTTATTTTATTTTTCAGCTCCAAATCCAGTCCAAGACAGTACTCGGTTCTTATTTATTTATTTATTTATTTATTTATTTATTTATTTATTTATTTATTTATTTAACTTGAACTAGAACTTCTTGTCTGAAGGAAAGTGCTCCCAGAGAAGCCCCAGCTGTGCCCCGCTCGGCTGAGAGCAATACAGACTACAGAGGCCCAGCTCAAGCGGAATCAGAGGGAAAACCATACTACAACTTACAACTAGGCTAGAGACCATTCTTTTAATATTTTGACCAAGAATCTAGGTGGTTTTTACCCTTGTTGTAAGAATATGCCTAAGGCTAAACTGAAAAGCTTCAGACTAATTTTGTTGGCAGAGGAGATTTCAAGACAGCTTAAAACAGGTGGGGTGGTGCACGCCTTTAATCCCAGCACTTGGGAGGCAGATCTCACAGTGACTTCTGTTCTCAAAAACAAACAAACAAAAAACCAAAATGACAGCCTAACAGATGTCTGGTTGAAAGCATCACTCCAGCCCCTGATATCTTTATACCCAAAGAGTCTGGGATATTTGGGTGGACAGTTCCATCCCAAGCCCCCTCCTCTAGGAGTTGCCTTAGTCCAGACTCCACCTCTGAGAAAACCCACCAAACAGTGAACCCTCCCGAGAGAGGCTCCAGACCACTTCCACAGGGTATGTAAACTGCCACCCAGAGAACAAACATGTAGTTTCCCATTCTTTCTTCCCTGTCTCCTCTCTGAGGGTCTGGAAGGCCACCCAGGAGTGCAGGCATCCATTAAGCCTGGGCTTTTTTAAAATTCAGTTTGATTTGGTATGATTTGTATTATTACATTGGCAGAGAAGTTTATTGGGCTGTAATGGGTATAAGGATGTCAGGGTGACACTTCCAACTAAACAATATTGACACAGTTATTAGTCATCATTTTGTTTGTGTGTTTGAGACAGGTTTTCTGGATCTCTCTGGCTGTCTTAGAAATCACTATGTAGCCCAGGGTGGCCAGAACTCACAGAAATCTGCCTGCCTCTGTCTCCCCAGTGCTGGGACTGTAGATGTGTGCTACCATGCCCAGTTTAGCCATTATTATTATTATTATTATTATTATTATTTATTTATTTATTTTTTTTTTTGGTTTTTCGAGACAGGGTTTCTCTGTGGTTTTGAAGCCTGTCCTGGAACTAGCTCTTGTAGACCAGGCTGGTCTCGAACTCACAGAGATCCGCCTGCCTCTGCCTCCCGAGTGCTTGGATCAAAGGCGAGTGCCACCACCGCCCGGCTAGCCATTATTCTTATGCAGATATGACCCAGCTATACTTTCAACTTGTAAAAAAAAAAAAAAAAAAAGGTCTAAGAATTTTAGGAATTGTCTATTCCTAAAAAAAAGCAACAAAGGAAAATGGATGCAAATGAATTTCAAGGAGGAATCAGGCTCCATCCCAAGCCTGCAGCGGAGGCAACATGGGGCAAAAGGAGTTGTTGAAACTTCTCCCTCAGCTAAAGGAAAGCTGCTGAGGCCAGCTGTGTTGCAGGAAGTCCCTGTATGGAGGCCCCACTGTAGGATGTCTGCCTTGGAGAGCTGCAGACAGGGTGTGGAACCACCTCAAGAGAAAGAAGTGTGTTGCAGTCAATAAGTCAATAAAGTCTCTAATTCCAGTATAGACAAGAGGATCTCTGTGAGTTTGAGGACAACGAGGTCTACATAGTAAGCTCCAGGACAGAAGTGACTACAGAGAGAAACTTTGTCTCAAAAACAAACAAAAGAAACAAAACAAAAAAATAGCCGAAAGAGAAAAGCTATCTAAACCTTTCAAATTCAGAAATAAAGCTATAGAATTTGGAGTTTGCCATGAAGGGTTTCAGTCTTGTTTGGGTTCAGTATTTATTTCTTCTCTGGGCCCTTACTCCCTGCTTTTGGAATGATAATGTATATTCTGTGGAAGAACACAATTTGCTTTTTCTTATTTTCCAGAGGTTTTTAAAAGACTGCCTTGAGTCTTAGAAGAGAATTTGAACTTCTGTACTGTGTTGAAACTGTGAAAGACTATAGAGATTTTTAAAATTGGACTGAATGAATTTTATATTGTAGCTATGACCCTACCTGGGCCGCAGAGTGGACTGTAGTGGATTGAATAAGAATGGCCCTTGTAGGCTCATATGTTTGAATACTTGGTCCCAACATAACTATTTGGGAAGGATTAGAAAATGTGGCCTTGGAGAAGATGTGTCACTGGTGGGTGAGCTTCAAAAGCTCACACCACTTCCTAGTTAGCTTTTTTCTCTGTCTTGTGCTTGTGGACAAGATGTAAGCTCTCAGTTACTGCTCTAGTATCATGCTTATTTTCCACCAAGCTCTCATTCGTGATGGCCATGGATTTAACCTTTAAACTACGAGCCCCAAGTTAAATGCTTTCTTTCCTTAAGTTGCCTTGGCTACCTTGTCTTATAATTAAACAAAACAAAACAAAACAAAAACCCAGAAAAACTGTACAGGGCTGGAGAGATGGTTCAGAGGGTAAAGGAGCTTACTGCTCTTGCAGACAGATGGCCAGAGGTCGGTTCCTACCACCAAAATGAGATGGCTTACAACCTCCTGACAACTGCACTCACATGTGCACAGATCCATAGACATATAAATACATACATACTTAGAAAATAAAAAGGAGAAGCCCTACACTACAGAACTTGAACTGTGAGTGACTTACATAGAAAAGGGAACTGACATCATCTCTTCGGTCTCAAAATTGGTCAGCTAACCCACCATGAGCAAATACACAATTCTGGTTCTCAATGTGATACATGATCCCAGGAGTCACAGAAAAGAGGGCAACCCTGCCTGCTTAGTATTGGCGTTTCCACCTGTGATTGCAACACTTGGGAGGTGCAGGAAAGACTGTCAGAAGTTCAAGGCAGCCTAACTATATAGGTAGTTCAAAGTCAGTCTACATAAGTCTACCCCATCTGAAATATGTCCTCTGGTTAAAGGGATGGAAAGGTGAACATTCCAGCCATCTCAGTAACACATTTAATCAGAACATTAGCAAATAAATGGGTAACATACCTGTACTCATTAGTGTAGTCAAAATCTTGCTTATTATGAGTTGGCTTAAGGAAATTACATTCTATAATTCCAACCACTCCAACACCCATGTTGTTTGCCTGAAATATAATGAACAGCATTTCAGACATAGCAATGTTCACTATACCCTTCAACTAAGATTTAGATCATAAACTACTTACTTCCTTATACTTTATATGACTCCCCTGAAATTTCTTGGGAAGTGCTTGGTGTTTTTGTATGTTAATTCCTAGATATAGCAGCGCTTTCTTCCACACCCATTCCTGGCAAGCATCCATTAGATGAGAATTATGTGCAAATTGACACAAGGGAAAAGGATCACATCTACTGTGATGCGTGTTGTTTCCCAAGCACAGTCCTGCACATAGACCTGCACACCACAAACTGCAGCTCCGCATCCCACCACCTCTGAAGCAACCTACAACGGATGCTTCAGCTTGTGGTTAATGTCTTCTCACCTGGCACAAACAGCAGTCTAAACGGACCATACAACCATGCTGTGCAGAACATAGAATACATGCTACAAGGAACTTAGACTAAGATGAAAGCTGGGTGGTGGTGGCACACGCCTTTAATCCCAGCACTTGGGACGCAGAGGCAGGTGAATCTCTATGAGTTTGAGCCCAGTCTGATCTACAAAGTGAGTTCCAGACTCCAAAGCTACACAGAGAAACTTCAAAAAACAAACAAACAAGAAAAAAAGAGAACCAAAATACTTGTGGGAAAAAGAGAAAGAAAACACATCAAGTCTAAACTGTTAACATGTGCTCACACCAGCAGCCTATACTAAAATTGGAAGGGTACACAGGTTAACAAGGGCCCTGTGCAAGGGTCACATGCTAATTCCCCAAGAGCTCTATATTTAAATCAAACAACAAACCTTAACAGGATAATTTATGCTCATAATTAATCACCAAATACCTAGAAAATGCATAGACCCTAACATACAGAACAAACTACATGGTGGGTTCTGACAAACAACTCAAAATAAATATAACAAAGAAAGTATTTAAAGGGCAGTAATTCCAGGGCCAGAAAACTGGCTCAAGGAACAAGCCCCTGCTACCAAGCTTTACTTGTGGCTTCAAGTGGAAGGAGGGCAGTTCTAACCTACCAGCTACTACTTTTTGGGCTGGTTCCATAAGCACTAATAAAAATGGCCAAGTTAAAATAACTAACAAACAGCAATTAAATTTATGCCTTTGGGCTGGAGAGATGGCTCAGTGGTTAAGAGCACTGGCTGCTCTCCCAGAGGTCCTGAGTTCAATTCCCAGCATGGTGGCTGGGAATTTCACATGGTGGCTCACAACCATATATAGTGGGATCTGATGCACTCGTCTGGTATAAAGGTGTACATGCAGATAGAGCACTCATATATAAAATAATTATTTTAAAATATCATTCCATTAACAAACAATCATGCAGTCGAGAGACTTCCATCCATGGAAGGTGTCCCGCTATCACAGTTTGAGAGCAGCCTGAGTTATATAGTGAGATGGAGTCACCAGCACCTCCCTCCAAACAACTCAGCACAGAGATGCACTTCTGTGCCTAAGAACTGCACTTTCTATTCATTCTTGGGCAACTACTTCCTGGTCCCAATTTCCAAATTTATAAAGTAAAATAAATTCTCTGTCTCCTCTTGTAGGAGTAGTGAGTATCAAATGACATGTGACTATAGCAAATGCCAGGCTAATATTGCTTTTAAAAGACCTATGCCCAGCCAGATGTGGTATACGCACCTTTAATCCCAGGACTTGGGAGGCAGAGGCCAAGGGATCTTTAAGTTCAAGGCCAAACTGGACTACACAATGAGTTCCAGGATAGCCATGGATACATTAGAGACCCTGTCTCAAAAAGCAAACACCGCTTCCCACCTCAAAAGAAGACAGCTAAAAGAACAAAAATACATTCTTTTGCTAAAAATGTTTCCTTTCCAAATATAAACCTTACCTTTAACTGGCATCCCACTTTTTCATAAGCTTTGATGAGTCTATTTTTGTGATACATCATGATTCCATAGTGCTCTTTATTTCTGCAATTGAATCCAAAAGTAATTCTCACTGTTCTAGTCTTAAAACATTAAGGAAAAGTCTGAACATAACAGGTCATCCCTCCCCAATGACTCTCTGTGTAACATGAGGGCCTGCTTGTTGGGGTTTCTGTCCTCCCACCAGGTCCCACACCCGTTTCACCCCAAAGAAAATCACACAGAGGTCTATATTAATTATAAACTAATGGGCCCATTAGCTCAGGCTTCTTATTAAATCTTGTTATTAAAGAGGGGGAAGTGGTATGGGACAATTCTGTATTCTGTCAATTATGTTTTAAATAAATGCTGATTGGCCAGTAGCCAGGCAAGAAGTATAGGCAGGACAACCAAACAGGGAGTAGAGGCGGGTCAAAGAGAACAGGAGAATTCTGGGAAGGAGGAAGCCCATTTCTCCCCAGTCCTGCCCACACCACCAGAAGAAAAAAGATGTGACCTGCCCCACAGAAAAAAGGTACTGAGCCATGTGGCTAACATAGATAAGAACAATGGGTTAATATAAGTTACAAGAGTTAATAAAAAGCCTAAGCTAATGGGCCCATCAGTTTATAATTAATATAGATCTCTGTGGGATTTTCTTTGGGGTCAAACTGCTGTAGGACCTGGTAAAAGGACAGAAACTCCAACAAGCAGGCCCTCATATTACAAAGGGCACCAATGTGTGAACGACTATATCCACATAAAGCTTGACAGAGCTTGGGAAGTAATTCTAGACAGAAAAGAATAGAGTAAAGCATGGCTTCCTGGTAGCAACAGTTTCTCAGGTCTGCTCTGCTTGCTAGAGGCAAGCAAGCACTCTCATTTAAGAAAGGCTTCCTGACTCAGCTTTAGCTGCAAAACCCTGCAGCTCTTTAAGAGGTCCTGCCACAAAACAGTTAAATGGTATTGATAAAAGCTGACAGCATGCTTTTTGGTTTTCAGCAATAGCACAAAAAAAGCTATGCCGTTTTAAAATGCCGGCTTTCTGGCTGTCTTGCCAGTGCAAACTCTGACTCTTTGAGGCAGGAGGTCCAGCTACAGAGAGCATTTGAGTGTTGTTTGTGGACACACTGTTGCAGTTTGCTTGCTGGCAAGGACCTTGAAACGCCATAGAGTTGTGGCAATAAACATGGCTCTGGCCGGTACCTCTACCATGAGGCTGGAATATCATAAAGCTAAGGAATGAGCTGGATCCAGCCATCAAAGCCACGGCTTTAATCCTCTCCATATTGCTTAGCAAATTAAAGATTCATGTGGTCAGAAAAAAAGAGAGATATACAGAGAGTCAAAGATGAAGAAAACCTCTAAATGGTTTACAGTGTATTAAAAATATATGTAGGCTAAAGGTTAAAGTCCTTAAAATAAAAAAGAAAGTAGTTGGGTGTGGTGGTACACACCTTTAGAGAGACCTCTATCAGTGCAAGGTGTGGTGGCACACGCCTTTAATCCCAAAGCCTGGGAAGCAGAGGAGGACAGACCTCTGTGAATTCAAGGTGTGGTGGTGCACACCTTTAATCCCAGCACTTAGGAGGCAGAGCCAGATGGATCTCTGTGAGTTCAAAGACAGCCTGGTCTACAGAGGGAGTTCTAAGACAGCCAAAGACATACAGAGAACCTGTCTCAAAAAGCCAAAAAGTAAAAATAAAAAAAATAGAGGTTAAAATAAAGCCACATAAAGATGAAAAATACATAGAGAATCTGGATACTGTATGTTATTATGCTCTCTTTGAGTTGTTTAAATGCTGAGGAAGGAGGAACAGTTGCTAAAAGATATTTGTTTATACATGCACTAAATTAATCCAAGATAGGTATTTTTGAAAATACCTTGACTTCAAAATTGAAGTCAAAAGGTATGTTACTTTGGATAAGAGATTTTGCTTTTGTTTCCACAGGAAATGAGAGGCTGGGGATTCATTCTGAATTAAGGAATTAAGGTTTGATCAAGGAAGACCAACTGAGAAATCTCCACTAGGAACAGATGGCCCACATGTCTGAGTTCTACATCCAGAACAGATTCAAGACTGCTGCCTGAGATGATCAAGACTCATAGGATACTCCAGTCAGGACTTGATCATAATTCTAAATTTTCTTTAGGTCCCCATAAGATTATCAGTGTCCCCAACCAGCAGGAAGTAGCCTGGAATACTACGTCCACATTCCCCCAAAAAATTGCCTATGGATATTTTCCTTTGTTTAAAAAAAAAAAAAAAAAAGAGGGGGAAGTGGTGTGTGACAATTCCGTATTTTGTCAATTGTGTTTTAAATAAACGCTAATTGGCCAGTAGCCAGGCAGGAATTATTGGAGGGACAACCAGACAGGAAGTAGAAGTAGGTCAAAGAGAACAGGAGAATTCTAGGAAGAAGGAAGCCCATTTCTCCACAGTCCTGCTCAGACCACAGAAGAAGCAAGATGTGACCTACCCTGCCGAAAAAGGTACTGAGCCACGTGGCTAACATATACTAGAATAACGGGCTAATATAAGTTATAAGAGTTAATAAGAAGCCTGAGCTAATGGGCCAATCAGTTTGTAACTCATATATACTTCTGTGTGATTCTTTGGGACCTAACAACTGTGAGAACCGGGCAGGACAGAAACCCCAACAAGCAGGCCCTCATGTTACATCTCTGTATTACTAATTACTGGCTAGGTGGGTCTTCTTCTATAGGACAAAGGTCTGACTCTCAGCATCTACATGGCAGCTCACAATGATCTCAGTCCTAGGGGATCGCACACCCTATTGGCCTGGCCTCATTGGGCACCAGGCACCCACACAATACAGATACACATGCAAACAAAGCATTCATACATATAAAATAAAAACATACAAATCTATTAAAAATAAGTAAGTCCCAAAGTACACACAAAAAGAAAATCTGGAGATTAGAATTCCTATGGGAAGGGCTGGTGGGCTGGATCAGCGGGTAAAATGCTGGCCATTAGACTTGACAAGCTGACTTTAATTCCTGGGACTTCCTGCAAGTTCTCCTCTGATCTACATGCACCCACTAGGTACACACAAATGAATGTAATTTTTAAAGATGTTACAAGGATAGAAAGGATAAGGACAAATGACACTGAATGTGCTCCACTGTGTTCACACAGCATGATAAAGAAAGGATACTAGGAATTTAGGCCGGTACACATCCCGTTCAATGTAGGCAAGACTCTTGGAAACTAGCTGTGTCTTCACTTTTTGTCCACGTAGGATAATCTGCATTCTTGGCTTCAAATATAAAATACTGCAATAAGCCTGGAAAGGAACATAGCAAAATTTGTCCTTTCTAAAGCATTATTCACAGATTTATTCATTATTGAGATATCCATTTAAAAAGAAAGTGCTTCCTTTGTTAACAAACACCTTAATTCCTCGATAAAGTAATACAGAGTACAGAGTGGGGGTACAGTTCAGTGGTAAAGGTGTGCACTTCAATGTATGAGGCCCTGAGTTCAAACTCAAGTATCAAATAATAACAATACGAAATTATGTTATTCTGACTTTAAGAGAAAGGTTTTTTTTGTTTTTTTTTTTTGTTGTTGTTGTTGTTTTTCGAGTCAGGGTTTCTCTGTGGTTTTGGAGCCTGTCCTGGAACTAGCTCTTGTAGACCAGGCTGGTCTCGAACTCACAGAGATCCGCCTGCCTCTGCCTCCCGAGTGCTGGGATTAAAGGCGTGCGCCACCACCGCCCAGCAAGAGAAAGTTTTTGACACAATCTCAAAATAGCACCTAGAACTCAAAGATGGCTTTGAACACCTGTTCTTCTGCTTATACCTCCCTGAGGAGTACTGCAGGAGTGACCACCACACCTGTAAACTCCAGGACGCAGAGCCCAAGTAGGAGGCTCTCCACGTTGAGGCTACATAGTGAGATTTATCTCTAAAACTCGGGTGTCAGAACACAGTAGTCCAGGAATGGAGTTGTGTGAGAATTCTACATGCTTGTGAGAACACTCCAAGAAAATAAGAGTCTTGTGACCCCAGTTCCCTCAAACACAGAACTGTTCTTGGAATGAGCTTCCGCACTCCTCCCAGGTGTAGGGATAGAGAGAGTTTACTTGGATTTTTTTTACTCATTATTGCTTGCTGTTATTAATCAACTAAATGTTTAGCCAGCCTTTACATGCCTCTATAGGAAAACGTGTTTTTGCCTCGTGCAGCTTGTCCTTGCGGCTGTATACACCTTAAACTAATGAGAATTTTTTGTTAGTTTGGTTTTCCAAGACAGATTTCTCTGTGTAGCACTGTCTGTCTTGAAACTTGCTCTGTAGCTGAGATATCCACCTTTCTCTGCCTCCTAAATGCTGGGATTAAAGGCCTGCTAACCCTCAGAATATAAATCATCTGAGGCTCTGAAGAAAGTTGGTTATTGCAATGAGACTTTAGTCTCTTCTTTTATCAGCTACCTTCTGCCAGGTCCCACCACTTCTAGAGCAGTGACACTCAATGGCACGGAGACCAGTGAACAATGTGCTGACCCACAAAGATACTGACACATTGCTGAATCAAAGTTGTCAAGTACCATGTATAATATATCATCTAAAATTTTTTGTTGTTTGTTTTTTCAAGATAGGGTTTCTCTTTGTCGCTTTGGCTGTCCTGGAACTTATTCTGTAGACAAGGCATTGCACTCACAGAGATCCAACTGCCTCTGCCTCCCAAGTGCTAGGATTAAAAGTGTGCACCACCACACCTGACTTAATTTAAAATCTTTAGAAAATGATGAGAAAACAAAGCTGTGGCTTATGCCAGCAAGTTTGTTAAGCAGCACAGGGTTCCATGTGCTGTTTATCAAGTTTACCAAGCAGCACAGCGTCCCATTTGCTGTTGCAGAAAAAAGGGACAGGGTCAGCACCAAGTTAATCATGGACTAATGTGCAAAGGGACCACAGGATATTTCAAATGTGTCACAGACCAGCATACCTTGACTCCCTAGAGGCCATGTCCCCAGTCCTAGATCAGACCTTGTCAAGTCTGCCCTTGGACAAGGCCACAGCATGCCCTTTGCCCTTTCATGGGAACCTCTCAAAAAGTCTTGGATTGCCTGCTCCCCACCAGGAACCAGCAGTAGTGGCTGACACCTACACCCACCCTGTGAAGGAGAGGGTGGAGATCAGAGTTCAAGGTCAGCTTTGGCTAACAGCAAGTTTGAGGCCAACACGTGAAGAGACCCTGCTTCTAAAGAACAAAGGGGAGAAGAGAAGTTGATACGAGCAAAAGACATTATATACATAGATATATTCTTAAAGAATTTTGGGGAGGGGTGGTTGAAATAGGATTTCTCTGTATAACCTTGGCTGTTCTGGAACTTGCTCTGTAGCCCAGGCTGGCCTTGAACTCACACAAACTGCCTGCCTCTACCTCCCAAGTCCTGGGACTAAAGTCATGCACCACTACTGCCTGGCCAAAGAATAATTTTTTTAAAGTTAAACAAACAAATAAAATAAATGGGTAAATGAGAAAAAATATGCAAAGGCACAAAAAAGAACATTTTCTGACCCTGATCTTTCATTATTGGTATTATAATTTAAAAACAAACTAAGACAATTTATTAGGCAAAAAGTAACAAGCAATCTCAAATTCAAGTAAGAAAATGTTGTAAGCTTGGCAAGGTTTTTTCTCCGGAAGCCTGGACTCCACACAGTTGAAAACGACTGCACTCCCCATCCTCTGCCTCCATGTCTCATGAGCAACGAGTCCCAAGTTCAAAACGTGTTTCCATTCCTTTACTTTTGGGGGCGGGATTTTTGAAATGGGGTTTCACTCTAAAGCCGAGGCTAACCATGAGGTAAGAGCAATCCTCTTGCCTGAGCTTCCAGAGTGGTGAACAGATAGACATGTTCTTCCGTCTCCCCATTACTATGAGCAATCTCTGAATAACGTGTGTTGAATAATTCAGAGGACAAATGAAACACTCAATAGAAAAGTAAAATCTGAACATGTCTTACTTTTCCCCTGGTTCCTCAGTCCAAGGAACATGGTATGATGACTTCTGTAACCCAACTCATGGTCTCTGCAAACATTGCCCTGCAAACTGTCTGCTCTCACTGCTGAGACTTGTTTCATACTTAAGCATGACTTTAAAAGCAGTGACATATCCCAGTAACAATATATGACAAGAAACAGCACACATTTGCTATTATATTTGCTCAGACCTCGGAAAATGTACATTATCAAATTTGCAAAGGTCAGATTCTTGGTTTGGGATATGTAATTTAGCACAAAAAAGCATAAAATTAATACCACTTCATTCAAATTAAGAAACAATGATTGACCTAGGACAGAGAGAGCATTAGGAAGCTCCACAGGGAGCAGAAGCCAGGAGCAAATCCAGTCCCGGGAGCCAATCCAGTCCCGAGACACTGAAGGATCAGGACTGAGCCAGCAAACAGATCCAGAGCCAGCAATTTCCACTGGAACGGGTACAGGGGAGTAACTGCTGAACAAGTGAGCCAGAGCCAGAGTCTGCTGAGGGTCCGAATGTGAATCTGGAACCTTCAAGGGAGTAGACCTAAGCCAGGACCCAAGTGGGTCTAGGCATGAGTCTAGGACCACCCAGGAACTAGGCCTGAGCCAGGACCTCTGCCAGTCTGGGCGTGAGTGAACCTGGGACCTCCGAGGGAATAGGCAAGAACCAGAGATCTCTGTGGGACCAGGTGTGAATCTGGGACCTCAGAGGGAATAGGCCTGAGCCAGGACCTCTGTGGGTCTGGGACATCAAAGGGAATAGTCAGGAACCTGGAATCTCTACAGGTCTGGACGTGAGTCGGAGACCTCTGAGGGAGTAAGCCTGAGACAGGTCCTCTGAGGTTCCAGGTACACCGGAGCCTGGGAACTCCGAGGCAGTAGACTGGAGCCAGAGACCTTTGCAGGACCAATACCAAGCCAGGAACTTCTGCAGGAGGGAATCCAGATGGGATTTACAGAAACAGGGCAAAGCCAGCAACCTAGGCCAAAGTAGGCCTGAGACAGCAAACTCCAAGGGAGCAGAGCAACGCACAGGAGTGCTGAGCTATCTCCAGAAACACAGAGTTACCAACAGGGTAACTAGAACTGTGGCACTGACTGTACCATGAACAACCATCTGAGCTTTGAATTCACTGGCACCTAGAAGATTATTCAACAGAATCTCAGACAGCCCCACCCACATCTATTATAGGAAAAACTGAGTAGAAAAGGTAAGAATACAAGCAACACCACAAAGAGCATCAGTAAAACCTGAAGATCCTACAATAGCAAGACCTGAAGAACCAAATATGGATGAAGCAGAAGAAAATGACCTAAAAAATAACTTTAAAAGAATGTTTGAAACTCACATCAGCATATCACTTAGAAAAAAAAAACAAGAAAAAAAATCAAACTTATGAAAGAAACTATTCAGGACTTGAAAACTGAAATACAGACAATAAAACACAAGCCAAGGGAATTATAGAAAGAGAAATTATGAGAAAACAATCAGGAACCACAAACGCAAGCATGAACAGCAGAATACAAGAGATGGAAGAAAGAATCTCAAGTGCTGAGATACAACAGAGGAAACAGATTCATTGGTCAAAGAAAACATTAAGTCTAACAAAAACTTAACCCAAAATATCCACGAAATATGGGACACCATGAAGAGGACAAATCTAAGAATACTAGGTACAGAAGGAGAAGAATTTTAACTCAAAAGCACAGTAAATATACTTAACAAAATCATAGAGGAAAACTTTCCCAACCTAAAGAAAGATACACCTATGAAGATACAAGAAGCCTACAGAACACCAAATAAAATAGATCCAAAAAAAAAAAGTCCTCTCACCACATAATAATCAAAACACTAAACATACAGAGTAAAGAAAGAATATCAAGAATTGCAAAGGAAAAAGGTCAAGTATTATATAAAGATAGACTTATCGGAATTACACCTGACTTCTCATTGGAGACAATGAAAGCCAGAAGGTCATGATCAAGTGTTATGCAGACATTAAGAAACCACGGATGCCACCCCAGACTACTATACCCAGCAAAACTTTGAATAACCATAAAAGGACAAAACAAGATATTTAGTGACAAAATTGGTGGAAATAGATTTCACCAATTCCTAGCCACAAACCCAGCCCTACACAAAATACTAGAAGGAAAACTCCAACCCAAGGAAGTTGGAAACACCAACAAAAACACATACAACTGAAGGTCTCATAGCAGCAAATCCCAAAGGGAAAAACACAATAATTAACATCACCAAAAATGAAAAATAAATTAACTGGAGATAGCAATCACTGGTCATTAATATCCCTTAATATAAATGGACTCAACTCACCTATAAAAAGGCACAGGCTAACAGACTGGATATGAAAACAGAATCCATCCTTCTTCTGCATCCAAGAAACACATCTCAACCTCAAAGGCAGATATTGTCTCAGACTAAAGGATTGGGAAAAAATATACCAATCAAATGGACCTAAGAAACAAGCGGGTATAGCTATCCTAATATCTAACAAAATAGATTTCAACCTAAAATTAGTCAAAAGAGACAAACAAGGTCATTTCATATTAGTCACAGGAAAAATCCATCAAGAGGAAATCTCAATACTGAACATCTATGCCCCAAATACAAGGGCACCCTCATATGTAAAAGAAACACTTCTAAAGCTTAAATCATACATTAAACTCCAAAGATTAATAGTGGGAGACTCCAACAGTCCCCTTTCACCACTGGACAGGTCAGTCAGACAAAAAAAATGAACAGAGAAATAAGAGAACTGACAGATGGTATGCCTAAAATGGACTTAACAGACATCTATAGAATATTCCATTCAAACAGAAAAGAATATACCTCTTCTCGGGACCTTCTCAAAAACTGACCACATACTCAGTAACAAAACAAACCTCAACAAATATAAAAAAATTGGAATATCCCAAAGTACCTATTAGATCACCATGGTTTAAAACTAGAAGTCAACAGCAATGCTAATTCCAGAAAACCCACAAAGACATGGAAATTAAACAATGCTCACCTGAATCATCAATGGGTCAAGGGAAGAAATAAAGGGAGGAATTAAAGACTTCCTAAAATACAATGAAAATGACCACACAACACACCCAAATTTATGAGACACAATGAAAGTAGTGTTAAGAGTCAAGTTCATAGCACTAAACACCTACACGAAGAACGAAGAAGCTGGAAAAAATCCCACACTAGTGAATTAACAGAACATTTGAAAACTTTAGAACAAAAAGAAGCAACCTCACCTAAGAGAACTAGATGGCAGGAAATAAATTGAGAGCTGAAATCAACAAAATAGAAACAAGGAAAACAATACAAAGAATCAATGAGACAAAGAGTTGGTTCTTTGAGAAAAAAATCAACAAAATGGACAAACCTTTATCCAAACTAACCAAAAGGCAGAGAGAGATTAATGATCCAAATTAACAAAATCAGAAATGAAAAGGGGAACATAACAGACATGGAGGAAATACAGAGAAATGATCAGATCATATTTCGAAAACTTGTACTCCACAAAATTGGAAAGCTTAAAGGAAATGGACAACTTTCTGGATAAACATCACATACCAAAATTAAATCAAGACCAGATAAGCAATTAAACAGACCTATAACTACTAAAGAAATAAAAACAGTCATCAAAAGTCTTCCAACCAAAAAATTCCCAAGACCATATGGTTTCAGCTCAGAATTCTACAAGACTTTCAAAGAACTAATACCAATACTCCTCAAATTATTCCACACATTAGAAACAGAGGGAACATTGACAAACTCTTTTTATGAGGCCACAATTACCCTGATACCCAAACCACAAAAAGACATTACTAAAAAGGAAAATTACAGACCAATCTCACTCATGAACATTGATGCAAAAATACTAAATAAAATACTAGCAAATCAAATCCAAGAACACATCAGAACCATCATCCACCATGACCAAGTCGGTTTCATCCCACAGATGCAGGGAGGGATAATTCAACATACGAAAATCTGTCAACGTAATCCACCAATAAACAAACTGAAAAATAAAAACCATATGATTATCTCATTAGATCCCAAAAAAGCTTTCGACAAAATACAACATCCCTTCATAATAAAGGTCTTGGAGAGAGCATGGGACACAAGGAACATTCTAAACATAATAAAGGCAATATACAGCAAGTCAACAGCCAACATCAAACTAAATGGAGAGAAAGTCCCAGGAATTCCACTGAAATCAGAAACAAGACAAGGTTGTCCACTCTCTCCATATCTATTCAATATAGTTCTTGAGATCCTAGCTGGAGCAATAAGACACCAAAGGGAGATCAAGGGGATACAAATCGGAAAAGAAGTCAAACTCTCACTATTTCCTAATGATATGAAAGTTTACATAAGAGGTCCCAAAAATTCTACCAAGGAACTTCTACAACTCATGAACACTTTCAGTAATGTAGTAGGATACAAGAAAAAGTAAAAATCAGTAGCCCTGATAATAAAGGGGCTGGGAAAGAAATCAAAGAAACATCACCCTTCACAATAGCAACAGATAGCATAAAATATCTGAGTAACTCTAACCAAACAAGTAGAAGACTTGTATGACAAGAACTTTAATTCTTTAAAGAAATCAATTGAAGAAGACACCAGAAAGTAGAAAAATCTCCCATGCTCTTGGGTAGGCAAAATTTACATAGTAAAAATAGCAATCTTAACCAAAAGCAATCTACACATTCAATGCAATGCCCACCAAAAACCCAGAAAAATTCTTCACAGACCTCAAAAGAACAATACTCAACTTCATATGGAAAAGCAAAAAAACCCAGGATAGCCAAAACAATCCTGTGCAATAAAAAAAAAAAAAACTTCTGGAGGCATCACAATCCCTGACTTCAAACTCTACTACAGAGCTACAGTACTGAAAACAGCATGGTATTGTCATAAGAACAGACAGGAGGACCAACAGAACCGAATAGAAGATCCGGATATCAATCCACTCCTTTTCCAACACCTGATCTTTGACAAAGAAGCAAAAAATATCAAATGGAAA
>NC_022010.1:70270152-70286831 GCF_000317375.1 Microtus ochrogaster
AAACAAACAAACAAACAAACAAAAAACAAAAAAACAACTCTGAGATTCCATCTTACATCTGAAAGAATGGCCAAGATAAAAACACTGATGACAGCTTATGCTGGAGAGGTTGTGAGGTAAAGGGAACATTTCAGCATTGTTGGTGGAAATGCAAGCTGGTACAGCCCCTTTGGATGTCAGTATGACGATTTCTCAAGAAAATTAGAAAACAACCTTCCTCAAGACCCAATAATACCACTTTTGGGGATATATCCAAAGGATACTCAATCGTGCCACAAGGGCATGTGCTAAACTATGTTCATAGCAGCTTTGTTTGTCATTGCCAGAACCTAGAAACAACCTAAATGCCCCTCGACTGAAGAATGGATAAGGAAAATGTGGTACATTTACACAATGGGTACTACATAGAAGAAATAAATAACGACAGCTCGAATTTTGCAGGAAAATGGATGGAACTAGAAAATATTATTTTGAGTGAGGTAACCCAGACAGACAATTATCACATGTACTCACTCATAGGTGATTTTTAAACATAAAGCAAAGAAAACCAGCCTACAATATACAATCACAGAGAAGTTAGATAACAATGAGGACACTAAGAGAGACTTACATAGATCTAATCTACATGGGAAGTAGAAAGTAGAAAAATACAAGATCTCCTGAGTAAATTGGGAGCATGGGGACCTTGGGGGAGGGTTGAATTGGGGAGGGCAGAGGTAGGGAGGGGAGCAGAGAAAAATGTAGAGCTCAATTAAAAAAATCATAAAAAAAAATACCTCAAAAAAAAAAAAAGAAGAAAAAAGAAACAATGATCATATTACCAACATCACAGGACTACAATTTGTGTGTCTCCCAATGTGATGTCATATTGTCAACTAACAGGACTGAAAGTCACTTTGGAGACAAATCTCTGTGAGTGCCTGTAAGGGATTTTCTAAATTAGATTAATTGACAAGGAGAGAGCCACACTAAAAGTAGGTAGCACCATTCCCTGGTTGGGGTCTCAAACTACAAAAAGGAGAAAGTTGGCTCAGCAAAATCATACCTTATTCTGTCCCCTCTGAGGACAGGGTATGACCAGTAGCATCTGTCCCTTCTGTCACATCGCCCTCAGAACTATAAGCTAAAATAAACCACCCTTCTTAAAGTGCTCATGTCAGGTGTTTGTCAGTTAGACAAGCAATTAACACACTTAATCAAAAACATAAACTGCTTCTGAAGTCAAATCTAAAGATCTGACTACAAAATGTTATTATTGTATATTACCTAGTCAATACTGTGTTGTCTTAGAAGACAAATGAAGGTATATTAGATGTGTATCCTATAACATTATATTTTTTTAAACACTGCATTTGGTGCTCTGTGACTTGAATTAATCAGTGTGGTAACCATAAAAAGCACTGATTCACCAATTCCAATAAATAAGTGTAGAGTGGAAAAGCAAAAGCACTCTAAGAACAGATGTCTTCAAAGTTAAATCAAGGTTTTCTCCCTCCTGCTCTCTCTGAGACTGTTTAACCCATGTGAGCCTCCAACTCTCTATGTAGGCAAGGGTTACCTTAACTCCTGATCCTTTGGCCTGCACCTCCCCTGTTCTAGGATTACAAGCATCTACCATCATGTCCAGTTTACATTGTAAGAGAGGTCAAACCAGGGCCTGGTGAGACAAGCACTTACCAACTAAGCTATATTCCAACCCACCTGTTAAAATAAGATTTTCATAGCAAATAAAACAACCAGTAGCCAAATGAGCATTTTAGTGTCAGTTCATGTGTAATACATTTCCAGTAGACAGCCCAGTGGATAAGGCAACCCTGCCAACAGTTCAGTGCTCACTGACTGCTCATTTCCAACATCTGAGTACATACCCTTAAGGAGTAGTCACTCTCAGGGGCAATCTGGTCCATCCTTTCTTGTTTTTTGTATCCTTTCTTTCCTGCAGCCTCATCTAAATCCTCAGGAATTCTGATGTCATATTTATCCTTTTCAAAATCAAATTCTGTTGCATTTTTGTAACTGTAAGACAAGAATTTAGACAGAAGCAAAATGTAATGTCACACCGAGAAAAATGAGTAAATACTACTATATGGTAAGAAAAATGAGTAAATAAACAAGCCAATAAACAGAAGGCCATGGGTCAGGGGGCAAGTACAAGACAGAAGAAAGGCAGCAGGAGGACTCAGGAAACCACATCCTCCAGGAGCTGCTGGACAGAACATAACATAGGACCTCTGAGAAAGCCTTACAGTGTAGGAGGAGAGAGCAGCTTGTTGGTTCCTGGCCGCTTAGCCCCAAAATAATCATACAAAAAGTGTATTAATTAAATCACTGCTTGACCCATTAGCTCCAGCTTCTTATTGGCTAAGTCTTACATATTAATTAACCCATTTCTATTAATCTGTGTATTGCCACGTGGCTGTGGCTTACGAACTAAAGTTCTGGCGTCTATCTCCTGCGGGACTACATGGAGTCTCCCTGACTCTGCCTCCTTTCTCCCAGCATTCAGTTTAGTTTTCCCCACCTAGCTCTGTTCCCCTATAGCTCTATTATAGGCCCAAAGCAGTTCCTTTATTAACCAACGGTATTCACAGCATACAGAGGGAAGTCCCACATCACCAGCACAGAAACTACGCTCCTGGGCATTCCCAAAGACACCTGCATCTGTGTTTACAGCAGCATCTCTAATGGTGTCAAGCTACAAACAACACACATGCTGTTCAACAGGGGAGGTGGGAAACAACTGCACCTGAACTCACAATGGAGTGTCAGTGTGAAAAACACTGAACTAGCGTCCTTACAAAAAAATGCAAAGAGCTGGAAACACCTGCAAGGGTCCCAGGTATCTCACACCCAGAGTTAGTACCTTTATGGAACCTTTTCCATTGGACAAGATCAAGAAGGTCAAAGGTTGCCTGGACTGGAGAAGCACAGCTCAAAGGAAACAAGTGTGGTCACAGCACACTGTGGGTGCTGTGCTGAGCCAAGTGGCCTGCACTTTCCTGCACCAATGACAGTACCCTGGCACTACTAACAGACTTAGAGAAAACTGTAAAGAGACAGGAGGGCCAGCCTACACATGGAATTACCAGTTACTCAAAAACAAAAAGCTTGACTGAAAAGAAAGAAACCTAACCAGGAGGGGGAACAAGAAGTGAATGAACACAAGCAAAAGGAGATTCAGTACACCAGAAAAACAATTCTAAAATGCTTCAGGTTTAATGCTATGTGTGCTTTATTTCTTTTTTTTTGGTTTTTCGAGACAGGGTTTCTCTGTGGTTTTTGCAGCCTGTCCTGGAACTAGCTCTGTAGACCAGGCTGGTCTCGAACTCACAGAGATCTGCCTGCCTCTGCCTCCCAAGTGCTGGGATTAAAGGCCTGCGCCACCACCGCCCGGCTTGTGTGTTATTTCTATGGTTCAATGCAGACTTACTTTTTTTCGGTTTTTTTGAGGCAGGGTTTTGCTGTAGTATTTAATATTTAAAGGTCTTAACTGTCCAAAGACAAGGGAAGTATTAATTTTAACTTTTAAAATTATTTTGTTTGCTTATTCTTTGTGTGTGTGCATGTGCACACATATGAGACGGGAGAGAGAACTCGTGTAGAGATTTAAGAACAACTCTAGGAAATGCATTCTCTGTGGTTTCTCACGTGGATCTGAGGGACTGAATCATGTCGCCAGACTTGCCTGCAAGCTGACCTTTACCCATTGAGCCCTCTCACAAACCCAAGAACTATATATACAATTTTAGAAAGGCAAAATTTTCATCTACATTACTTACTGGATTGTTAGCTCATGCAATCTAAATTTCACAAGTTATACTTCCTAGCTACTATTTTATCTCTTTTTTAGGTAGTTTTGTGTTTTGGGCCTAGGAATGGAATAACAGACAAAGCACTACTGGAAGCTGATACAACTAGGACATTTTTAGAACAATTTCAAAGTAACTTGTTGAAGCCAAATTGGGCTCAATAAAATATCCTTAGAAAACACAAATTATGGGCCTGGAGAGCGCTCAGAAGTTAAGAGCACTAGCTGCTCTTACAGAGTTCCTGAGTTCAACTCCCAACAACCACTGGGTGGCTCACAACCATCTATACTGGGATCTGATGCCCTCTTCTGGCATATAAGCATACATATAGGCAGAACACTGTATACATAATAAACTAAAAAACTAAAAAAGAAAAGAAATGAAACCACAAATCAGGAAGTATACCAACAAATGCATTTTCTATTCATTTCTAGTCTGTGTAACAAGGCTAAATATAACGCAACCAACTCTGTGTGTGCACTTTACAACGGAGATCTACATTTACCTTCTAAGATTCCAGATGATGATTCTTGTCCCCTTCTTACCCATAATAGCATCAAGTTCTGCCAGTAATTTCTGTTCCGTAGAAAAGAGAGAATGTTCCAGAATTGCTGCTAGGCTTGCTTTTGATTCTGCTAAATTAATCATCTGACGTATGTCCTTAGTTAAAGATGAAATCAACATCTTTTACACAATTATAATATAGAAGCCAACTTTAGTGAACTCAAGAGAAACCAACCCCTAAATTATTTAGAACTCCTATCAAGCAATGTGATTTCAAAAGAACACAAGGAAGATGAAACGTGGGCACGCCCAGGGCTCAGTGAAGTCCACATAAACCTCAGCTACGTGAGGCTCAAGGCAGTTCACCTCAACTCTAAAAGAGGGAGGAAAAAAGAGCAAATTCATTATTTCTAAGTAATTTATGTCAGTGAGTTCCTAAAATCATCTTGGTTTTCACTATTAGGGAAACTTTTGAGTCAGGTCAACACAGTCTCTCTTATTAATCCACAATAATCTTAAGTAAGGAACTCCAAGGTAGGCAAAGCGGTTCATGCCTGTAATCCGTGCTGCATTGAGAGCAAGGCAGCCTGTAATCTGTGCTGCACTAAGAGCCAAGGCCATCTTGTACTACATACTGAAACTCAGTCCTCTACCTCATCTGCAGCCCTGGAAAACAATCAACACAACCAGGCATGGTGGGGCCTGCTCCTTCAATCCCAGCACTAAAAAAGCAGGGAGCAGGGGCCAGGAATCAATGTGATTTTTCAGGACCTCCCGAGGTACTCAGTGAGAACTTGTTTCAAACCAAACAAACAAAACAAACAGCTACAACCATAAGCTCATTATGGTTGTCCAGTAAAGAAAAAAATGAACCCTGGGCTTCAGGCACAGGGTAAAGGAAGCATATACAGACAAGAAATAGACTATACATGATAAAAAAAAAATAAGAATAAAAAAATTAAAAAACCAAAAAATAAAAATTAAAAAAAAACCCACAAGAACTGGGGGCCGTACAATTAGTTAAGGGCACTTGTTGCTCTTATAGAGATGGCTCAAATCCCAGTACCCACATGACAGCTCCATGGCCATTTGTAACAGAACTAGGGGAATCAATACTCTTCTAACCTCTGTAGATACTACAAGACACATGGTCCATATCCATATTGCAGACAAAACACTATACACATAATTTTTAAATGAACAATGAACAACAAAATTTTGGATGGGTGTACTGGCTGGTTTTGTGTCAACTTGATACAAGCTAGAATCATCAGAGAGGAAGGAACCAGGAAGAGGCAGACCCAGCCCTTGGTGGATAGTTACCGCCCTGGGTTGGTGGTCCTGATTTCTACAAGAAAGCAGGCTAAACAAGCCATGGGAAGCAAGTCAGTAGCAGCAGCTCCCCTCCATGGCCTCTCCATCAGCTCCTGCCTCTGGGATCCTGCCCTGTGTAAGTTCCTGTCCTGACTTCCTATGATCTGGAAGTGTAAGCCAAATAAACCCTTTCCTCCTCAGCTTGCTTTCTGGTCATGGTGTTCTGTTGCAGCAATAGAAACCCTACTAGGAGATGGGTAAGGCCCTGCGTGCTCTTAACCCCAGCTTTAGATGGGATGGGATAGAAAATCAGTAGCTTGGAGGCTAGCCTGGTTAACACAGAGGGACCCTTCCTAAAACAAAGGACAGGGCAAGACAAGAATTGAGGAAGATGAAAGAAATGTTCCAGATTTTTTCAAGTTTCTCTGCAGTATTAATTCAAAATGAAAAGGATATGGTGTTTGTTGAATGTCACGATAGGGACAACAACATGTTCCGCCTTTATAACTTCCAAGTAGGTCTGAGACAAGAATCCCACACTCATGGTTTCTCCATTTTTGGTAAAAACTATTGCATCTTTGCCCAGTCTCATAGAACCTGACTTGAAGCCATTCCCATACAATCCAACCGGGACATGACCATTCATGGTGACTTTGTCACTGAAGCCAAAGCTAAAAAGAAAAGAAAAATTTAAATAAACACTCATTCTTTTATTTCTAAAAATTCAAAATAATACTAAGTAAAAAGCCTAGATTCAAATGGTGATTCCACCCACTCTAGGAGTATATACAATCTTGAGCAACTTGGCCCTACCTTGCTGTATTTTCACATCTCTGAAAAGAATGGGTTTAGGTACTTACACCAGCTCATCACCTGAAATGTATGGCTACATGTCTGGTTTTAACACAAGGTCTACAAACCTTCAGCTTCCAGGCCATGGATCATTTCCTCTAGATATGAACAATTCTCTTGTTCTCAACAAGGCTATGTGGCATGATTAATGGAGGGGTCAATTTGACTTTGGCAGCATAATGAACATTTAAAGACAAGAACTTCTGCTTCTGCATTCTTCCGCTGCTCTCTACCATTTACTTCAGTACCCAGTGCAGACACTGTCACTGACTCTGCAGCCTGAGAATGCATGAATTATTTTATGCCTCTTCATTCTCTCCATCTCTTTAAAGACAACATTAAAGACAACACAGGTAAGCCTAACTTATATCAAAGTAAAAACAGCTACTATCTGTGTGCTCCACCTCTGAAGGAATGACGGAATTTTAGGTAAGGCAGACAAAGGGAAGGGGTGATGAGTATGATGGGATTGCCTAATAACCTAGTTACAGAAAATAATGAAAGACCTAGTCACGCTGTGCATATGGCATTTCATGTTTTAAAAACAGAATTAAGGATATAAAATGATATTTTGTATGGCACGTGTAAATTTTAAAATAGACAGAAGCCATCATTTTCCAAAGTATGACACTTTTTTTACATACCTTAGCATTTTATGTAACTTATCTGCAGTCATCCCATTCCCATTATCAGTGAAAGTCAAGCATATACGGTCATTAATCACTGTTTTGTCAATCCAGATCTGTTTAGCATTCACATCAGGATCATAAGCATTATCTGGAAGACAAAGGGTTGAGAAATTCTGAGTCTGCATTTTAAAGAAGCCGATCATTAGAACAATGTCAAGCAATAGAATACCATTATTACTCTAAAAGCTCTAACTGTTAGAATTCCTAAGGTTTGAAAACACGAAACCAAACTGCCTCCTTGGGCTCTATCAGAATTAGTTCTCTCCAAGCCCTTCACATCATGCAGGAATAAAGACTGGCAAGCACTCACTGAAGTATGAAGCACCACCGCTCACAAAGATGACTAGAACCAGGAAACTAAGTTGAGTGTGAAGAGCACTAGCAGTGGACACAGAAGCTAAGGAAGGTAAGAATAAGAATAAGCTGCCTTCTAAGCTACATACAGATGAAAGAGTCACCTCCTACAGGATCTGCCACTGGGATTCGTGTGGCGCTCACAACTCCAGCACCGTGCACCTCTCCTTTAACATTTTGTTTACACACTCATTCTCACAACAGGCACAATAAAGGACTATGTTAAAAATGAAAAATATTTAACTTATCAGTAATAAAATCAATGTATGATTTATTCCAGATCCATCGGAACAGTCTCTAATTGAAATATACTTTGAAGTATTTATTAGAAATAGCGGCTTTCTGAATTTTGGGCTCTTTCCCTCATACTGGGCTGTCTTATACAACCTTAACGGAAGGGGTAGTGCCTAGTTCTTACTGCAACTCGCTATGCCATGCTGGGTTGCTATCCATGGGAGACCTGCCCTTTTCTGAACAGAAACTGAGGAGTGGATGGGGGAGGGGAGGTGCAGGTGGGAGGGGAGGGGCTAGGAGGAGAGCAGGGAGAGAAAACTTTGGTCTGGATGTAAAAAAATAAAAATCATTTAAAAAATGGCTTTTAAACTACTCTTCTATAAAACAGTTTACAATTAATCCTTTCCAACTACTCCAGGAAAGGTTAAATAGTATTTCATTAAGAACTTAGACTTGGTAATACAACAAAGAACTGTAGGCATGGGTATTCCTGCTCGTCTGCCACAAAACAAAGATACTTGCAGTGCTGTAGCACATCCACTGCAGAGTTGGGAGAAGAAAAATAAAACCACCTGGATGCTTGTCGGTTCTGACTTTAGAAAATCTTAGTATTATACCAAAGGAGAGGGGTTCCTGCAAGTGGGCAGGGTGCTCATCCTGCAATCCCAGCTCTACCAAGACTTACTGCAAATTCCAGGTCAGCCTGGGCTGGAGGGAGACCCTTCCTTAATAAACAAAAACTCAGAAGTTCCTCCTCCTCCCATATCTCAGGTAGGACCCTCCTTTGATAAAGATCCACTGTAAAACATACAAAGAAACCCCTGAGAATAGCATTTCTCAGTTTAAAACATAAGCCTAACCGGGGGGGGGGGGGGGGACGACGACTATTCTTGCTCATGTAATTTCCTAAGAAGAAAATCATGACCTCATGATATTAATCTGAACATAATATATGTGTTGTCTCATGCTCATTAAATAATTAAGGTATATCTTGGGCCTCATCATTCCTTAGAGAACATAAGAAACCATCATAAAGTTGGCATATTAATTCTAACACCTCAACGAGGAATCCACTCTGTGTTACACTGTGAAGTTTGTAGGTCTTGCTGGGCGATGGTGGCACACGCCTTTAATCCCAGCACTCGGGAGGCAGAGGCAGGCGGATCTCTGGGAGTTCGAGGCCAGCCTGGTCTACAAGAGCTAGTTCCAGGACAGGCTCCAAAGTTACAAAGAAACCCTGTCTCGGAAAAACTAAAAAGAGTAAGTCTTAGTAAAAACACATCTGCAACATAAACGCTTTGTAAACTTAGCAAATTAAGAACTAAAGCTATGAAAACACTTGGTAGTTTGTGGAAGGCTGGAGTAACTCATCTGATAGGAGCATAAACAACTGTTAAGTCAGTTTTTACACTAACGTTATTCAGGAATATTTTAAAAAGTATAGCTGCATATTACTTTTCAGAAGTTATTAAGTTATAATTACAATTAACAGACAGCGTATGAAGTGTCAATTTACATACCTATTAATTCAGCAACTGCACTGAATGGCCAAGTATGACTAGTAGAATTTGTATGTAAAAACTTCGGGCAAAGCTGAAACAAACCAACAATTCATATTATTTAATGCATCCCTTAATTATGAAAACATCCAATAAACATTGTTTCTGTGCTAAACAACACTGAAACCAAATAAAAAATTACTTAGATGCTTGCTCCAAGAATATAAAGCCTAGAAGCTGCCTGAAAGATAAGGGTAAACAACTCAATAGCTTACACATCAAGACCTATTTAAAATCCTTGCCTCCTTAATGTCCACAATACCATAGCCTCCCCAAGTCCCTTGTAGGACCTGTTTCTACATGACCCAGCCAAGACCCTGATGTCTGACAAAAATCATTTCCTAAATCTCCCTATTTTGAGACAAGATTTTGCAAAGAGAGTGCTTGGTTATTAGTGTACTGATTGGGTCTAATAGCCTTACTGAGCTTTGCTGGCGGCCTCTCAGAGACAGTATTCAACACTCTGAGTTGGTTGCATTATCTATTCCAAGTTTATTGCAGTTGAACATTGGCCTGGTGTGTATCCATGACTTCTTCAAATAACAAAGCACTGCAATTAATAAGCTCTTAAAGTATGACTTTACTCTCTATAACAGATAAGAAGAGGTCAATAAACCCTGTTATAGCAAACTTAATTTCTTGAGCAATTTAGGCACATAATCAACTATCTTAAGTACAATTTTTTTTTAAAGGCAGGGTCAGGGCTGGTTGGGCTGGAGAGATGGCTTAGGGGTTAAGAGCACTCACTGCTCTTCCAAAGATCCTGAATTCAATTCCCAGCACCCACATGGCAGCTCACAACTGTCGATGCCATCTTCTGGTATGCAGATGGACACGCAAAGTACCCATATACATAAAAAATAAAATCTTTAGCTGGGCATGGGGGCACATGCCTTTAATCCTAGCAGTCAGGAGGCAGGCAGATCTCTGTGAGTTGGAGGACAGCTTGGTCTACAGAGCAACACAGAGAAACTGTGTGTGTGTGTGTGTGTGTGTGTGCGTGTGCGTGTGTGTGTGTGTGTGTGTATACAAACGCGCACACACACGCACGCGCACATGCGCAGTGGCAGGGAGGGCAGGGTTGTGTAACCTAGAATAGCCTTGAACTCACCTTAAACGCCTGAACCTCTTCCCTCCACTTCCCCAACACAAGAGGCTGGGGATGTATGTATAGGCAGAATGTTTGACTAACATGCATAAAGCCCTGGGCTTAACCCCCAACACCTTATAAAACTAGGCATAGTAACCAAGAGTCTGTAATTACATCACTTGGGAACCATGATATCAAAAATTTAAGGTTATCCCTATCAAGTTTAAGTTGCGAGACCAGTATGGTCTGTTGGAGATCTGACTCAAGATAAACAAACAAAAACCTAGGCAACTGCCAGGCATGGTGGCATACACATTTAATCCTCTGAAGGCTGAGGCAGGGAGATTTCTGTGAGTTCGAGGCCAGCCTGGTCTACAAAACCAGTTCTAAAACGGCTAGGGCTGTTACACGGAGAAACCCCGTCTCAAAACCGCCACCCCACAAAGAAGTCAGTCAGTGGTAGTGCACGCCTTTAATCCCAGCACTTAGGAAGCAGAGGCGGGCGGATCTCTGTGAGTCTAGCCTGGTCTACAGGCTGGCTACAAAGCTGCAGAGAAACCCTGTCTCAACCCTCCCCCCTAAAATTAAAAACAGTCACTGGAAGATAGGCATGTGGCATATGCCTTTAATCACAACATTCCGGAGGCACAGTTCTCTGTGAGTCAGAGGCCGGCCTGATCTATGAAGCAAGTTCCAGGCCAGGTGAGACTATAGGGCTATTGAGACCCTGTTTCAAATAGGAAAAAAAAATGAAGGCTGCCAAGGATGTAAAGAAACTGAACTGCTATGCTGTTCTAACAAAGCAGTAGGTAGATGGCAATATGGCTCAGAAGGTAAAAACTGCCTGGAATTTAGCCTGAAGACCTGAGTTCAATTCCTGGGATCCACATGGTAGAGAACTAAGTCCTAAAAGTTGTCCTCTGACAACACACAACAAACACCACAGCCCGTGTGTGCTACCTTCCACACCCCAAATAAGTAAATAAACAAGGAAAGACAAGAAAGTTGTCAGGACCAAAATAAAACCAAGGAAAGCCACACAGGGAGGGAAGACCCTTGAGAATATTTCCCAGGTAGCAGAAACCATCACAAAAGACTGCTAAAACCACAGTCTTGTATACAGATAAAAATATTTCTATGACCAGGGAGTGGTGGTGCACGCCTTTAATCCCAGCATTTGGGAAGCAGAGGCAGGCAGATCTCTGCGAGTTCAAGGCCAGTCACACAGAGAAACCCTAGTTCCAGGACAGGAACCAAAAAAGCTACAGAGAAACCCTCTCTGGGGGAAAAAAAAGGAGAAAAGAAATAGTACTACAATGTAACCTGTTCAGAAACTCACTTATTACACCCTAGAGGGACAGGATCCTTGGCCCCTTGGTATTTGTGGCCAAAGATGAGTGTTTAAAACACAACTCTTTCCCGTTTACTTTCAGCATGCTTGTCTTCCTTGGCCTCCCTACGTCCATGATTCCTGGCTACTACAATCTGCTGACACTTGCTGGGAATGTAAAATGTACAGCAGCTATGGAACACGGTACAGCGGTTCCTCAAAAGCTTAAAATGCAATCCTGCTATGGGTAAAGTTACCATACTCATCATTCAGACTTGGGTAGTAAGAAACTCAGTGATTTGTCCAAAGTTACACATCCAATAATTGATGTCAGGAGTGAAATCATGAGGACAGGCCTAGCCTACACCGTTAGTCACTAAGCAAGTGCTTACTCAGGGAGTAAGTCTAAACAGCCCTGTGGAAAGGTTAAAGAAGTCCCTAAGACACTATCCAGTCAAGGACCCCCCAATTGATAAATGCTGGGTGTGTCTGAACATAGCTAGAAAAATATTTTTATATTCTTTGGAAAGTGTGAATGATCTTATTGATCAGTATGGAGAAGGAAAAAGAAAAATCAAACAAAATATAAATCAATTAACCAAAGATACTCATTCATAAAGATGATGTATAGAAAATGCAATCACTGTACAATGCTAGGCACATTTGAAAATTAAAGAGAAAAACAACCCCAAGAAAAGTAAGTAAATAAAAGTAGCATGCACTGCCTGGGAGCCAGGTATCAGCCTGCTTCAGCTAGATACACAAGGACCTCTAGGGTGGGGAGGAGACAGCAAACATCAACAAATGGTCTGAGCATTTTACTTGGAAGTATAGAAGAAAAATAAAAAAAAATTAATTCACATTCTTCACTCTGTGCTTGGCTCCCAGACCTCCTGAAAGATCCTAAGATGCACATCTAACAGCTAGAGCAGGCACGGTGCAGAATGCTTCCCTAGCATGTCCACAGCCCTGGACAGGGTAGTGAGGATCCCTTAATAAAGGTGGTATATGTTAAGGCTGATCCTTGACGCTTTGCTATTGATAACTGCAAAGTTCACCAACCTCTAGATTTCGTCCTCATCCAAGCATTTCATAGCTATCGGCAAATTCATGCACTTGGTGTGGTCAATAAACTATGGAAACTAACATTTATTTCACATGTCATGGAACTTTTTTCAACCATTTTGAGTGCTCATTTTTTAGATCACAGACCATACAAAAACAGGTGTCAGGCTGGATTTGGTTCAGGAGCTACAGTGTTCCAACTAGTCATGAACCAAAAGCAGATAGGTGAAAAAAAATTCCGAGGTTCCCAAGAGCCCATGCCAAATTAGCACTAAAGTCACTGCCACACCTAGAGCCAACTGCTAACTCTAGAATTTGCCACCACACCAGAGATGAATTCAGGGTCTCAAGAACACTCTACTTGGCAATGCTGCCAACTTTATGGAATTTGGTTTGCTTGCTTCCTCATTTCAATCTTTATTTTTGAGACAAGAGTTTCAATGTTACTGACTGGTCTGGAACTCATCTATGTGAACTCAGAGTTCACAGAGCTTGCCTCTACCTCTCAAAGTGCTGGATTACTGGCACAGGCCAAGCTCCCTTGTTTGTTTCTCTTTATGTAAACTAGGGACGGCATTCAGAGTCTTCCCTTGCCAGGCCAAGTGCTCTACCATTAAACTATATCCCTGGTTCACTTATATTTTGAGACTGGGTCTCATAAGTTGTACAGACTGGCCTTTAGCTTGTGATCCTCCTGCCGCAGCCTCTTGAGCAACTAGAACTATAGAAACATTACCAGGCCCATTATTAATTCAATTATTTTTGAGACAGTCTTTCACTAAACCTGGAGTTCATTAGTCTGTCTAGATTGACTGGTACCTCCCCAATGCAGGGGATCTGATCTCAGGACTTCATGGTTCCAGTCTACTTTATTCAACTAAGCCATTTCCATAGCCCTTCACTTCAATCTTGAAGAGTCAGAGAATGCAATTTGTAAGGAGGTGGAAAAGGTAGGAACTTGATCCCAAACCAACTAGACATCTAATTTACCTTTTTCTTCTGATCATGACTAGCTACGAGCACTCTTCAGGCTGTGGCTTATCTTTCTTATTTAGGAAAAGGGTCAAGAAACATGGTCCATGCTGGCCCGGAACTCTTGATCCTGTCTCAGCCTCCTTAGCACTGAGCTTATATGTAGTTGGAATTTTCTTTGGACCACCAGCAAGATCCCAAATAAAGACACAGGAACTTATTAATTATGAATGTTCAGTTTTAGCTTAGGCTTGTCCCACTCACTCTTTTAACTTAATTTAACCTGTTTCTATTAGTCTACATTTTACCTTGGGGCTTTTTACCTTTCTCCCATTCGGTGTGTTCTAGTGTCCTGCTTCCTCCCTCTCTGGCTGACTGGTCCCTTGGTGTCTCCCTGGCTATTCCTTTTCTTTCTACCTCAATCCTAAATTCCTCTTCCTATTTCATCTCCCTGCCCAGAAGTCTGCCTATACCTCCTCCCATGCTATTGGCCAATCAACTTTTTATTAGACCAATCAGGTACATAAGGCAGGCAAGGTAAAAGAGCAACAAATCTTTACACAGTTAAACAAAAGATCACACCTGTTAAAAGAAATAGCATTTGCAGCCAGGCAGTGGTGGCACATGCCTTTAATCCCAGCACTCGGAGGCAGAGGCAGGCAGATCTCTGTGAGTTCAAGGCCAGCCTGATCTACAGAGCTAGTTCAGGACAGGCACCAAAAACTACAGAAAAACCCTGTCTCAAAAAAACCAAAAATAAATAAATAGTATTTATTTTTGGTGCTGGGGTAGCACCCAGGGCCTAGCACATGCTAGGTGTGTGCCATTACACTACGATATATCCTGACCCAGAACAGATATTTCAAACACGTAGCAAGACTAATACCTTAGGCTAAACTGCTGTAAATGAAAGCTCCTTGAAGCTTCATCTGTATTCAAGATCCTGTATGTGTCTGGCTAACTACCACACCATGATTGAGAAATGGGATGTTGTAAGACAGTTAAAATTCTCTTGAGCTCTCTTTCGTGCCCTCTTCTCAAGAGCTGGGGATTGAACTTGGGCAGTGCACCTGGAAGAGACACTCTCCCCCTGAAATACAGCCTAAGTCCACTTTCTTTTCTCTTTTGAAAAGATTATCCAAGGGGGCCTTAAGCTCATTCTGCAGCCCAGGCAGGCCTTACTCTGTACTTCTCCCGCCTAGGTCTATGCCACAGCCTGACCTTCAGTGTCATTTACCGTCAACCTGCAGCAGACCTAACTTCCTCAGAGACCATGAGGCACAACAGAGCTCTCCCTCTCTGCTACCTGACACTCCAACCAGTTATCTGGCAAATGGACTCATCGTGACTTGATTTTGTTGTATGATTTAGAAACTTCCGTAAGACTGGGAATACAGCGACAGAATGTTTTCCTGGCAAACAGGAGACCCCTTGTTGATAACCCTAACACACACTCACCACCACCACCTCATTACTCAGGGCAATCTGCTCCAGGACCTTGGCCATAACCAACACAGATTAATTTCTTTTCTTTTTAGCAAAGATTTATTTATTTTATGTATATGAGTGCTCAATCTGCATGTACACCTTTAAGCCAGAAGAGGGCATCAGATCCACCATAGATGGTTGAGCCACCAAGTGGTTACTGGGAATCGAACTCAGGACCTCTGGAAGAACAGCTAGTGCTCTTAACCACTGAGCCATCTCTCCAGCCCCAACACATAATAATTTTTATTATTTCCCTGGGAACAAGAACTCTTTGGAGCCTAGGGTGGTGAGTGTTACTCTATCCAGACTAACCCAGTTGGGGAGCAGAATTAAGGAGCTTAAACCCAGTGGAAAGAAAGAATCAAGTTGTTCTCTTTTAACTTCTAAGCAACCATTTCATTAAACAGAGTATGTAACGAAAAGTCATTGACCTGGAAGATTGAGGCCTCGCAAGTCAGTACGATTTCTCTCTCAAAAGAAAGGGGAGTTAGGATGGCCAAACTATGGCTCAAGAGAAATGACTAATGGTAAGAGCACCTACGGCCCTTACAGAGGACGGGGTTCAGTCCCCAGCACTCCACAGGGCAACTCACTACTCAGTAATGGAGGGGGTTCTGAGTCCCTCTTCTCATCCCAGGCACACAGGTAGACAGCATACATACACACATGCAGGCAAACTACTCATAGACATAAATAAATGTAAAAAAGATTGGACAAACTATGAATAGGCAATTAAAAACATAACAAACATATGAAGAATGCTCAACATCACAAATAGGCAGAGGCAATAAAACCAGGTAACGTTTCAGGCACACTTGGGGCTATCACATCCCCTATCATGGCCAAATGAATGGACGCGGAGCGGATACACTCGTGAAGTGCCGGTGGGAAACAACGAGACGTGCTTTTACCTCCGGAAACCCTTACCGCTCAGCAATGAAATATAACACTGGGTACTTTTTTTTTCTTTCTGAGACAGGACTTTCCCGCCCTAAACTGTCCTAGAATTTGCCTGTCTCAGTCACCCAAGCGCTGGGATTACAGGGATGCCACACCACAGCACCCCCCAAAACCCCAACCCCGGCCGCCATCCTTCAAACATCGACCTCCTGGGCTGAGGAAGTACTTTCCCCTCCTAGAGCCTCAGGATCAGCGCAGAATAAAACTTTGCAGAAATCATCAGGTGAAGAAGCCACGCCCACAATGTTTTGGACCTGAAAGTGTAAGTCGTTTTGTGTGACCACTCCCAACTGCTTCAGAAGGGTTTGTCACAACTGGCAGCGGCCAGAAGCAGCGGCAGGGGCGAGCCGGGCGAGCGAAGAGGGGCTGAGAGGCCCTGCTCGGTGCGTCCGTGCCACGGTCGAGGCGGACGGACCCGAGCGGGTACCCCGTCCGCACGGCAGCCCCAGCCGCCCCCGG
>NC_022010.1:70287143-70292760 GCF_000317375.1 Microtus ochrogaster
CCGCCCGCCCTCCAGGGACCCGGCCCGCTCCTCCCCTCGCGGCTGCTCACCGCGCTGAGGCGGATCCCGCTGGGTGACTGCGCCGCCATCTTGAGAGAGCTACAAAGCCAGGACCGGCCTCGGCAGCAACCCGACTGGGAAACTGCGAGTCCGCTGTGGGGTTCGCGGTCCCGCCCACTTCCGGGGCGGATCGCCTTTACGAGACCCCTCCCACTCACTTCCGCCTCGGGCAAAGTCGACGCGGGAGGGGAGACAGTCTTGCCCAGCTGCGTTTGACCTGCTGCGCGCGCAGGCTGCCCCCCCCCCCAGGCTTAGGGCGCTTGCGTGAGGCAGGCTGGTGCAGAGGCGTCGTGGTAGCTTGGCTTTCAGACGTGTGTGAAACTAGATAAACTCGGATGAGACTCGCACTGCAAAAGTGTAATTCATGTCTGCTAGTAATGATGCTACTGAAAATTTGAAAGACACAAACGAAGGAAATAATTGCTTTTTGGATTTTCCTGAAAGTGATCAGCTTTTATCCTGGGAGTCACAGCTCACGGAGACATTAATTCAATGTGTGTGTGTAGAACCTGGTATTGCACTGAGTCAGATAACCAAGCAAGGGCTGCCAGATAGCACAGGTAAAGGCAGGGTTGAGAAGTTTGCATCTGCTGTGACCTTATGAAAGTTATACATTTTTGTTTGTTTGTTTTTCGAGACAGGGTTTCTCTGTGGCTTTGGAGCCTGTTATACATTTTTAATAGGCTTTCTGTAACGGGATAATAGGTTTCTTCGCCAATGCAGTAAGTCAAATCGAGCCAAATTAAATAAGCAAAAGAGCAGGTTTGTTTGAGCAAAGCAACTCCCTGGTAAGTCCTCCAGCCCGAAAGATCGGGCAGGAGAAATCACGTATATATGCCAACAAAAAACACACCCTGATCCTGAAACCAGCACGGGCGAAAGAAACACACTTTGGCCCTGAAACCAGAGCCAAAGAAACACTACACCTCAGACCAACTCAGTAGAAAAACCAATAGATCCCTGAGCACAAAACGAACCAATCCCTAAACTCAAAATCCAGCGAATCACCAAGCTTCTCCAAGTTCAGGGATTGAAATTTGACCAATTGCCACCCTGGAAAATCTCCACTCTGGAAAAACTCCACCCCCAAGAAACCCCATATAAACCCTGTGCCTGGTCAGTTTGCTGCTGACTTTTCCACCATGGAGCTGACAGCATTCCTCCTTCTTTCTTCCCTCCCAATAAGTCTCTTGGATGAGGTTTGGGTGAGGCCATCTTTTGCAGGAATTGAAGGGAACAGAGCAAAGCAGAACAGGGCTATAACGCTATAGCTGGGAAAACCTTCCCCTACCCGAGCAGAGTTGTTACACTCCGGGGACCTGAGCAGAACTGTAACAGCTTCGCTGGGGAAGCCCTCTCCTGCTGGAGCAGAGTTGTTAAATGGGGTAAGCCTTTCCCTGGAGCAGGGCTATAACCTGCTACACTTGGGGTGAGTTTGTGACCTGCCTTGGTTTTTGGCCAGGATCCCTTCCTTTCCTAGCTACACCGCTTACAATGCAGCAGAACGGAAGCATGCACCTTGTATACCCTGTAGGGCAGGAGCAATGACATGTCCTCCACAAGCTGGGTTTGGACCCAAGTATGGTCAAAGCTGACTGCTTTGGCAAGGGTCTTGAGCCACTGGCAATGTCAGGGGAGGAGTTTGCCTCAGTCAAGTATGTGGAACTGGTCTTTTGGCGCCTTTTCTTTGTTGGAGATTATAAGAGAGTGGGTTTTGGAGAGAGGAATGGTTCTTTCTGGATCAAGCAGGAGTCAACTGGAAATTTCCAGCCGAACAATTTTATTTGTAAAAGTTCAAGTAATAAGGAAACATAAAATGTATACAGTTCCTCTTCTGCAGATAAAGTGCTCTTTATTCTGGCCCCACTGTCTATTAAACACTGTCTGCTTGAGACCAGAAGAAGCCCTTAGGTACTCTGGAACTGGAGTCCCATGTGATTTGTGAGCTGTCGTGTGGGGTTGGTAACCAAAACCAGTCCTCTGGAAAGGCAACCAGTGCTCTTAACCACCGAGCATCTCTCCATTCATGGATTTTATTCATTTTGAGAAGTGGTGATATTCCAGCTGGGTGTTGGTGGCACATACCTTTAATTCCAACACTCAGAGGCAGGCAGATCTCTGTGAGTTCGAAGCCAGTCTGGTCTACAGAGCGAGTTCCAGGACAGCTAGGGCTATTACACAGACAAAAACAAACTAACACAAACAAAGCTTTTCTTCTTTCTCTCACAAGTTGTTTTAGTTGAGGTTTTAATGTTGTGAATAGACGCCACGACCACAGCAAAGGAAAACATTTAATTGGGGCTTACAGGTTCAGAGGTTTAGTCCATTGTCACGTGGCGGGAAGCATGGCGGCATGCAGGCAGATGTGGTGCAGGAGAAGTACCTGGGAGTTCTACATCTGGATTGCCAGGCAGCAGGAAGAGAAAGATACTGGGGCTAGTTTCAGGATCTGAGACCTCAAAGCCCACCTTCAGTGACACGCCTCCTCCAACAAGGCCATACCTCCTAAAAGTGTCACTTCCTAATGGCTTATGGGGACCATTGTCATTCAAAACATCACAAATGTCCACTCCTGTTCTTGGAGTGCTTTCCTTGCTTAATACACCATAAACCAGCGGTGGTGGCGGTGGTGGTGCACGCCTTTAATCCCAGCACTTAGGAGGCAGAGGTAGGTGGATCTCTGTGCATTCGAGGCCAGCCTGGTCTACAGAGTGAGCTCCAGGACAGGTTACAAAGCTACACAGAGAAACTCTGTTTCAAAAGATAAAAAATAAATAAAAATGTAAAAGAAAACTGAATTACCAGGACAGTCTCACACCTTGAAGCTTTGCCCCTTTCTGCCTGCCATGCAGCTTCAAAGCTGAGCGCCCCCTCGTTAGCGGCAGCTCAGAAAAGCATCTGGGCCAGGAAGATGGCTCAGTGGGCAAAGGCACTTGTCACCGAACCTGATGAGCTCAGTGTGGCCAGGATGCACGTGGTGGAAGGAAAGAAATGCTGTGGTTAGAACGAGAGGAGTCCCTTATTTTCCTATGTTTGAATGTTGGTGTCCAGTTGGTGGAACGGGTTGCCAAGGACTGGGAGGTGTGGCCTTGTTGGAGGAGGCGTGTCACTGTGGGGGAGGGGTGGGCTTTGAGGTTTCCGAAGTTCAAACATTTCCCGCTTGACTCTATGTATGTGCCTCCTGCGTGTGCCGTGTCTGCCTGTCTGTTGTCATGCTCCCTGCCATGATGGCCGTGAACCAGTGGGGTCTCTGCAAACACCATGGCCAGCAGAGTGTCAGTCAACACGACAAGAGAAAGAGGTCCCAGTCAGCAGGACTCAGCGCTGGCGCTGGCTCACACTGAGTCTGGTACCAGGCAGTTCATTTCAGATCATGTATGCACAGCACAGTTGTGAAGAAGAAGCTTCCTGGTGATATTAACTCCATCCCGTGTGTGATAACGCTCATGGCATGACTACATCGAAACTCCTTGTAAGGCACACGTGACCTCTTCCGTAAAGAGGGTTCTATTGACTGAGACACACCCAAGGTGAGTCTAGGAGGATGATTGACATAAGAGCCTGGGGGAGCCAGCTGTGACCTGGCCCCACAGACAGCACAGGTCACCTGACTATTATACATCCCTTCCTTTGAAGAGACAGCCCTACATGTTTGACTAGGGGCTTGGTGTCTAGGCACAGCCAGCAGTGCCAACCTATGTCCAGTTGAGGATGATGAAGGAACTGGTGAACTCTCTGGCAACCCAAACACTGAGGGGCTAGCTCTGCCTCCTCCTACACCTTTATTCCCGAGGTTATTAAAGGAATTCCTTGGGAAACTGGAGTTTGGAGCTTGCCACTTTAGGGGGCTCATATTCTGAGGGTCTGGAGATGGGTCAGTTTGGGCCAATGGGTCGGGTCAGGTGATCACAGGTGGGGTTTGTTTTTCTGGGGCCATGACAGGATCAGCATGCTCCCAGGAAGACTTGGTTTCACAACTGAGCAAAAGCGTGTTTGCCTGGCTCCTGGAAGCCGGGCAGGCATAGGACTGCATAAACGGGAACCCCATCTCTTCATCGGTGGGCTCACAGCCCACAGCCATGCTCCTCCTCCCCAGGAGTAAGCGAACCATCCTTTCCCCAGTAGCCTCTGGATGTAATATTGTACAGAAATCTACCTGGGGCCATTTTGCGGGCGAGCTAGTGGGAGTGGAGCGCCCCGGCCGTTGTTGCCATCGCCTTCCTCCTCCCCACAGTCCAGACAGCGGGTCACTAGACCGTCGGCCCTCTAGCCGAGACTTGTCTCTTGTCTAGTTCTCGGGAGCTCCTGGCCGACATGAGTGCTGTAGAGGGCAGAGAGTCTCGCTAGTCAAAATCTCCAACAGGAACTCCTGCTCTCGTAAAATCAGAGAGCAGGTCAGGATCTCGTAGTCCATCACGGGGTTCCAAACATTCTGAATCCCATTCTCGATCAAGATCAAAATCCAGGTCAAGGTCAAGGAGACATTCTCATAGACGCTACAGTCGGTCCAGGTCCCATTCTCATAGGAGACGATCTCGAAGTAGATCCTATATGCCAGAGTATCATCGACGAAGAAGCCAGAGTCATTCTCCAATGTCTAATCGCAGAAGATATACAGGCAGCAGGGCGAATCCAGATCCCAATACTTGCCTGGGAGTGTTTGGCCTCAGTTTGTACACAACAGAAAGAGATCTTCGTGAAGTATTTTCTCGATATGGACCATTGAGTGGTGTCAATGATCAGCGAACTGGCAGGTCACGTGGATTTGCTTTTGTGTATTTTGAGAGGATAGATGACTCTAAGGAGGCTATGGAAAGAGCAAATGGAATGGAGCTGGATGGTAGAAGAATTCGTGTGGATTATTCTATAACCAAGAGAGCTCACACACCTACACCAGGCATTTACATGGGCAGACCAACTCATAGTGGCGGAGGAGGTGGCGGAGGCGGCCGCGGTAGTCGACAAGATTCTTACTATGATAGAGGATATGATCGAGGCTATGACAGATACGAAGATTACGATTACCGGTACAGAAGAAGGTCACCTTCTCCTTATTACAGTTGGTATAGATCACGGTCAAGATCTCGTTCCTATAGCCCAAGACACTATTGATAATGATAATGGAGTGGTTGTGGCTAAGGACTCTTTTCCCTCCTTTTTCTTTTTGATTCTGGATTTCCAAGCTTCTAATGCTTCCTAGTCCTCAAAACAAAACCCTGGTTATTAAATCTGTGGCCAATTGTGTTTCCGTTTTACATCCTTTGTTACTCTCTTAATGGTGTAATTCTCATTTAAGTTGTTCAACATCTAAGTAAAAAAGGAGCCCAGTGTTACACTGTGTGGTTCTTTCTGCTTTTTCTGAGATCGACTCATTATTACGAAGAAAGAAGTGATCTTTTGAAAACTTTTGTGATGGATATTGTAGTACACATCCTAATAGTAGAAATCTGCAGTCGTGACAAACTGCTTTTTAACCTTCTTTGGGGGAAGATAAATAACACTTTAAGTAGTCAAGTTTGTCTGGAGTGGCATGGAACAGTTGATTAGTTGAGTGTAG
>NC_022010.1:70293790-70295552 GCF_000317375.1 Microtus ochrogaster
AGGTGAAATTGGATAATAATTTCTGCCTTATGAACATCTCTGGGCAGGGGAGGTCTCCTAAACATGATTTCAGATGGGTGGAAATGCCTTGATATGGGCTGCACCTGACCCTTAGGACAAAAGGGAGGAGGTTGGTCAATTTTCACTGATCTCAAGGGCCTATTTAAAGTCTCCTTTAACAGCCCATTCATCTTTTCTATCTGTTGCCTATAGATGTGACGAAGTTTCCAATCAACATTTAGAACCTTTGACAGATTTGGCCATGAAGGCCAGGCCGTTGTCAGACCCCGGGAGGGGGGCAATCTAAATCTAGGAATTAACTCTTACAGGGGTGTCTTGGTGACCATTGAGGCTGTTTTGGTTAGGATAGGGACAGGCTTCCGCCTATCTAGAGAAGATAACAATGAGAACTGGCAGGTACCACAGAGCAACAGTTTCTGCCCAAAGTCACTCGGTCAATTTCTTTTGTTAGCATGACTGTGGCAGCAACTTCTGGCAAAAAAAAAAAAAAAAGAAAGAAAGAAAAAGCAGGCCACCTGGCAGAAACAGGAAGAAGTCTTTCAGATAGCCGGCCACAGCCTCTTGCAGGTCCCAGTGCCTAGGCTTTCCCAATTAGCGGATGGGTCTGTTGGGCATTGACCAGAAATTTCACAAATTTATCTCCTACCTTAATGTCAGCCTGGGCTCCTGGGCACTCAGTGGTTTCAATTGGGTCTTTTTTCCCCAGTGTCCTTTCTGTTTACAGTAAGCACATTGGTCCTCCTCTAATCTCTTCTTCTTCCGGGATCTCTGACTTCCCCCTATGGGATCCCTTGTTTTGGTCTCCCTATGTGCTACCCCTACGGCCTGGGTCAATCTTTTGTTTCGCTTTTCATCTACAGCAGTGTTTCTCAATCTGTGGGTTGTGACCCCTGGGGGATCAAATGACCCTTTCACAGGGTCACCTAAGACCATGAGAAAACACAGATATTGACATTATGGTTTACAACAGCAGAAAAATTACAGTCACGAAGTAGCAATGAGAATAATTTTACGGTTGTTGTTCAGTGAGGAACTGTATTGAAGGGTCTCAGCGTTAGGAAGGTTGAGAACCACAGACCTACAAGAGTTACAGTTATTGTAAACTTGTTGAGCAGCCTCTAATAATTGTGACCTATTCTGTCCCTCAAACCCGTCTAACTTCTGAAGTTTCTTCTGATACCTGGGACTGACTGCATATCAAAAGCGGTACTGATCACTTGCTGTTTTTCTGGAATGTTAGGGTTTACCCTGCTCGGCAACTGGCAGCCCGGGTCAGCTGGGGGTATAGAAGACAGTAGGCTAATGAAAGTCTGAGGGTCTTGGAGAACCATTGGTTCTGAGTTTTCCCATTACACAGATAACTTGTTGAAAGGAAGGTGGAGAGTGGGAACCTGCAGGTCTTGGACCTACGAGAGGTGCCTCCCATAAGGATGGAGGCTGCCTCTGCCTCTGGGAAATTCCTCCTGAAGCCTCCATAGCTAGAGTCACTCTAGTGTGGAGGGAAGAGGGGACCTGAAGTAAAAAAGACTCCCCACCCCTTGCTATCACCAGTGCAGCAGGGGAACTAGTCCCCTTTCTTGTAAACACTAGACAAGAGGGGACCAGAGGAGGACCAGAGGAGGATCAGAGGAGGATCAGAGGAGGATCAGAGGAGGATCAGAGGAGGATCAGAGGAGCTCCAGAGGAGAACTAGAGGAGGACCAGAGGAGGATCAGAGGAGCTCCAGAGGAGGACCAGAGGA
>NC_022010.1:70296072-70298169 GCF_000317375.1 Microtus ochrogaster
CAGAGGAGGACCAGAGGAGGTGCTTCCATAGTTGAGAGCATCATCCCAGCAGAACAAGGACAAGGACTGAGACAAAGACTACAGAGCAGTCAGAGCATGCTGGGAGGAGTCTAAGGAAAAGAATTATCAGGACGTCTGGGAGAGTCTAGAGTGGACATGTGAGGAGAGGGGGAGCCAGGTGCAGCAGACAGGAGACCCAAAAGACAGCAGGGTAACCCTAATTGCTGAACTATGTGGGGAAGGGTAGTTCAACCCTCTGGGCTGGAGAAGTTTAGGATGGGGGAGGGGTATGCAAACCACTAGGACACTGTAGGGGCTGAGGGTGAACCTGGAACAAGTTCGCTTTGATATGTTAAGTAAGCGTCTTGGTCATTTGTCCTAGGGTTTGTGACTTAACATTTCCTTTGCTCCTTTGAGCTGTCTTTAGGAAAACACGTGTTATCTCTGCAGATAACTGCCTTTATCAGTGGTGTTGAAATTTCTTGACACTCAGCAGGGAAGGCAACTGAATCCCAGGTTTAATGGCTTCTTCCCATTTCCTCCGTTTCCTTCCTCACCTCCTCTGTTGTGGCCCCAGGGCAGGCTGGTGTCCAGGCTGGTTTCCGTGAAGTCGTGGTTGGGTGGGGTAGCTCAAGAAACCGGTTTGAACAGGCTTTCACTGCAGGCTGCCTCTTTCCTGTTTCATTTTCTTAGAACCAAGGCTGAGGGACTTCGGTTTCGATTCCTGGCCCATCCTCTTGGCCTCAGCTCTGCTGCCTTGGAATGTTGAAAACAGGACAGGAAGAAACGAAATCAGTCTGTGAGGTGCTGGGCATCCTGCCCGGTCCCTGTAGGAGGGACCATTTCATGCCTGTGCACACAGCCTTGGCTGGAACCAGCGCTCCTGAAGTTCTTTGTCTCCTAAGATCCCAGCTGTTAGAAGCCCCCCCAAAACACTGACATTTGTGCCTGTTACCCTTGGCGAGCACCACCTCCACCACTGCACTGCTGCCTTGATGTTAAGGGCTCTGGGGTCAGTTTCACTCTTTCTGGGAGGAATGGAGCCAGAGCAGCTGACTTCAAGGTGGGTACAGACACTCATTCACTGAGGAGAAGGGAAATACCAAACTGAGGCACAGATAGACGGGAGACACAGCTTAGTTTGTAGAGTGCTTGCTTATCCCTAGGTTCGAGAACCCACACTGCATAAACCGAACAGCATTGCACAAACCTGTAATCCTAGCACAAGAGGTAGAGGCAGGAAGATCAGGAGTTCAAAATCATCCTCAGCTACAAAGGCAGTTCGAGGCCACCCTGAAATAGATGGGACCATGTATCAAAAAACGAAACAAGAAAAAAAGACACGGAGTGTCTGCCAGACCAGGACATGATGTGGAAGCTGCTGTGGAATAACCATTTTGTATGTGTTGCTCTTGTTGCTTTAATAAAGAGCCAGCTGGCCAATAGCTAGGCAGGGAGAGGTTAGGCAGGAAAGCAAACTGAGAGAACTCGGAGAAGCAGAAGGACAGAGTTGCCAGGCAGAGGGAGCAGAATGTGCAGAAAATAAAAACAATCCACGGGCCATGTAATAGCATGTAATTGAATAGAAATGGGCTAATTTAAGTTGTAAGAGCTAGTGAGAAATAAGCCTAAGCTATCAGTCAAGTATTTAAAATTAATAATAAGTCTCTGTGTTGTTTATTGGGGAGCCGGTGACCTGACAAAAACCCCGCCTACAGGATGCTGAAGTCAAAACTCAGATAACCTGAGTTCACATGCCACCATGTGTGCTTCACACAGCCAAGATGTACGCTCACATCACCTGGTGATGCTTTCTTCTTGGGTGCCTTGGAAAAATCTACTTAGTAAGATCCTAGTTAATAGATACAGATTGTTATGTTTGCTATTTTCAGAAACTGGTAAGTTGTTTAGCTACTTGCTAGGTCTCCGTATGTCTAGAAATGAGCTCGAGTTAGACTATAGGGTTCTGAGCAGCTAAAGACCAGCATTCCTCAGGAACTTGTGAAATGGGTTTTTTAATCCCTAAAAGGAGTCCCTCCCCCAACCTACTCAATCCTTTTCTAAATCTTCACTCCCAAGTCCTCTCACTACCTTCTT
>NC_022010.1:70298269-70324055 GCF_000317375.1 Microtus ochrogaster
TTTTTTTTCTCTCTCTCTCTCTCTTCTCTGGACTCTTCCAGATGCTTCTGAATAGTCTCTCTCTTATCCACAACAAAAACCTTCCCCCTAATGGAGAGGTCAAGTCTGCAGTTTCTTTGCTATGCCCTTCGCCTACAAGATCAAGAAGAAAGGTGGCACTTGTTTTAGGGTTTCTTTCTATTGCTGTGATGAAACACCATGACCCAAAAGCAAGCTGGAGAAGAAAGGGTTTACTCGGCTTACTCTTCCACATCACTGCTCATCATCAAAGGAAGGCAGGCCAGGAACAGAAGCAGGGCAGGATCCTGGAGGCAGGAGCTGATGTAGAGGCCATGGAGGATGCTGCTAACTGGCTTATTCATCATGGCTTGCTCAACCCGCTTTCTCTTTTTTAACTTTCTCTCTTTTATTTATTCTTTGTGTTTTTCACATCATGTATCCCAATCCCACCCATCTCCTGTTCCCTCACACCCACTCTCTGCCCCTGCAACCTCCCCACAAAAATAAAAAAAATAAAATAAAATTTAAGAGTGAGTTGTGACTTGCCATGTCTGTGCTGGGAATTGAACCTGGATCCTCTGCAAGAGCAGTGTCTTAGGGGTTTTTTGTTTGTTTAATTGCTGTGAAGAGACACCATGACCATGGCAACTCTTACAGAGAAAACATTTAGTTGGGGTGGTTGGCTTACAGTTTCAGAAGTTCAGTCCATTGTCATCATGACAGGGAGTATGGCGGCATGCAGTAGTGCTGGAATAGCCGCTAGACCTACATTTTACAGGAAGCCAACTGACTGTTACACCGAGTGAAGCTTGAGAAAGACCTCAAAGCCTGCCTCCACAGTGACACACTTTCTTCAACAAGGCCACACCTCCTAATAGTGCTGCTCCTTTTGGGGGCCATTTTATTTCAAACCACTACAAGCAGCCAGGGCTCTTGTCTGCTGAGCTTTCTCTCCTGCCCCTTCCAATTTCCTCTTTAAACAGGTTTTCATACTTATTCTGCCTCAGCCTCACAAATGCTGGGGGTATAAGGGTAAACCTTCAGGTTTGTTTGTTTCCCCCTTTTCCTTTGAGACAACTCTTATTGTAGCCAAATCTGGTCTGAGTTCATGACGCAACTCAGGCTGGCAGTGACCCTCCTATGGTAGACACTAGTGTACGGGGATTACAGATGAGAACCCCATGTTTGATTTTGTTTTGTTTTGTTTTTAATTTTTCTAAGACAGGGTTTCCCTGTGTAGCTTTGGAGCCAGTCCTGGAACTAGCTCTGTTGACTAGGCTGGCCTCGAACTCACAGAGATCTACCTGCCTCTGCCTCCAGAGTGCTGGGATTAAAGGTGTGCCCCACCACCACCACCCGGCTCCCACACTGTGACTTGACACTGATTATTAGGCAAGGCGGGGCTACTTCCTCATAATGTGTGCTGTTTCCACCCCCAAGTGTGAGCAAGTGTGAGTCACAGGGCTTACAAGGTTACACTCACAGACCTTAGTGACCCAAATTTAGAAATGCTTTTTCTTTACGCGTGTTCCCTTGGCCACAATTCCCATGGAATTTCCAACAGACATTTGTATGACTACCCATATATCTAGATGTATTTTTAAAATACAGTTTTCGGTCCTTATGTAGGCAGACCAGGTCCTGTGAGCCCCAGTGAGTGCTACGCTGAGACCAAGGCCATAACTTGCTTTTCTATTGTACAAGGAGTAAAATGCTGAGAGAGGGTTCAGATGGCTCAGTGGGCAAAGCGTTTGCTGCCAAGCCTCATGTCCAGAGTTCAATCGAAGAACCTACATGATAAAAGGAATCTGACCTCTAGGGCCCCCCACCCCCAGTACTAATCAAACTCAAAGCTCCCGGCGTCCAGTAGGCATGGGCTCTGAGTGTCCAGGAGGACAGCGTGCCTTACGTGCCTCACGAGGCCTGGACAGCAGAGCACACAGTGCTCTCGCCTAAACAGTGTCACTCAACAGGCAGGTCAGGAAGGCGCGTGGCACTCACTGGCAGAGTTAGATGTGGCCCCTAGCCAGCACGTAAGTAGGGTAGCTGGCAGCAGATGACGAGGCTTGGGAGGGTGCGATCCGATGCCGCCAAGCCCAGAGGATTATTTTAATACACAGCAGTATCAGCAGCACAGTAGAGAGATCTGAGAGAGGAGGAAGCAGAGGGAAGAGGCCAGAGAGTCCCAGTCCTGACCGCTCCAGCCCTCAGCGCACTGCAGGTGTAAGACTTGAACTGAAGAGTCCCAGCCGTGACACTAACTAGGGTCCGACTGTCGGAGTCTGAAAGCCACACGCTTCTTATGTGTTTGGGCAGTGCAAGCGTGACTTGAATGGGCAAGACTTTGACATGCCCAACAAGATCTACTGACGTGCTTGGCAGGCTAGTGTGGCTGTTGAGAGGGTCTCAGCCTCCGGGACGGCCTTGAACTTGCTATGTGAGCTAGCAAGGGTGACTCTGACCCTCATGCCTACACGTCCCGAGGGCTGTGATTCTGGGCTGTAGTTACCCATTCTGTGGATGCCAGGCAAGCACTCTCCCAACACAGTTATCTCCCACCCTGGGCTACTACTGTTTTAATTTTTTGTTGTTTTTATACCCCAACCAAAGTTTTCCCTCCCTCGTCTCCTCCTCCCCACTGGCCCCAGCCACTCCTCTGTTTCTCTTCAGATACAGGTGGACCTCCGATGGAGATCAGCCAGCTGTGGAATACGGTGTTGCAGGAAGACTGGGCTCCTCCTCTTCTATTAAGGCTGGGTGAGGCAATCTGGTAGGAGGAAAGGGTCCCCAAAGCAGGCAGGAGTCACACACAGCCCCTGCTCCCCACAAGAAGATCAAGTTACACAGCTGTAACATGCATGCAGAAGGCCTGGGTCATTTTCTTTTTTAAAGTTTTTTAAAATTTCAGACTGTAGTACCAAAGTAAGTGCTTTAAAGGCCTCTGTGTGACATGTGAAAATTACACCTTTGACAACCATTTTTTTAAAAAAAGCCATTTAATCCTTTAAATTAAATGTATGCGTGTGAGTGTGTGTGTGTCAGAAGTCATATGGAGGTCAGAGAACAGCTTTTCAGGGATTGGGTATTTCCTTCTACAGCGTGGGTCACTAGGCTTAACAACAGATTCCTATAGTTACAAAACCATCTTGTCAGCCCCCTTTTTATTAATCTTTTTAGTATACCTATTTATCTCGTGTGTATGTGTGGAGGTCAGAGGACGGTCTGGGGGGAATCCATTCTCTGTGGCCACTCTGCGCCGCTGAGTACCTGCCAGCCTAACAACCTGCTAGAGCTCTCTACAACAATGGAGAGCAAGCCGGGCAATGGTGGCGCACGCCTTTAATCCCAGCACTCGGGAGGCAGAGGCAGGCGGATCTCTGTGAGTTCGAGACCAGCCTGGTCTACAAGAGCTAGTTCCAGGACAGGCTCCAAAACCACAGAGAAACCCTGTCTCGAAAAACCAAAAAAAAAAAAATAAAAAAGCCAATGGAGAGCAGAGCTACGTGTCTGCTTCAGGGAAGCAAAGGCAATCACGGCTGCTTAGATGATATATTAATTTTATTTCCATTACATAAATTGAGGAAGAAACACAAACTGAGACTGACATATATTACAAGGCATTTAAGAGAGGCGCGTTTGGCTGCTGAATGGACTTTCAGGGCTGTGGTAGAGTTGATTCAAATTCCCCAGCTCCCCTCTTCACAGAACATCCCTGTCCTCGGCAGGGATAGGGAGGACAGGACGAAGAGACCCTCCTAGGGCGCTAGCACTCCGGATGCTCCAGGAAGTCATGTTCCACACACTCCTCCAGCTGCCTTAGGATCTTTGGGCTTTCGGCAACAGGGAACTCAGGCACCGACGTTCCTGGAACTTCGGAGGGCAGGTGGCTTTGGGTTTTGAAAGCACAGTTTACTGTCTTGAAGAAGGGCATCAATTGCCTGATGCTGGAAACGGAATGTTGGCGCAGAAGAGGGAACTCGCTCTCCCCGGTGATCTCATCAGAGCTGCCAGTTTCCTGCAGAGACCCAAAGCCAGGGAAGTGACCTTGGCTAGCACTGAGACACCGCCTTAGCAGTGCACATCCGCAGCAGGGGCAGTTTGCTCACAGCTAGCACGTCCCAGCAAGAAAACAAGGGATGGGATATACAACCATCCCAAGCTTTAAAACTAAGAGAAGAGAATTTGAAGTCCTAAAAATCAGGGCTTTGTTACTACTTAGTCTACAAGCCTTTGCCACAAATATTGTTTTGAGACAGGGTCCTATATAGCCCAGGCTGGCCCTGAACTATGTTCCAAGGATGACCCTCACCTCTAATTCCCAAGTGCTAGGACTACTGGCATGGAATGCACTACTCCACGCAGTCTAAGTAATGCTGTGACTCGAACCCAGGGCACTGCGTACACCAGGCAAGCTCTCTCCGACTGAGTTACATTTCCAGGCCTATGGAAGTTGTTTTTGAAAGGAAAGCACTTACCCCGTATTTTGATCTTAGAAGTTCTAGAATCCTGACAGTGTGAGGTCTGCACTCTTGGTGATTTTCTTCCAGCTCTGACAGGAAGGCGGGGTACTCAGTGTCCACTTCTGGAACAAATGCCCACCGGTAGCTGCAGGGACAAACAACGCCAGGCATGCTGACGCAGAGCTCGGAAGCTGTGTGCAGCAGCTTCAGTGAGATGATACATCCCACAACTCAGCAGCTTAACCTTCTCATAGATGGCCCTGTATGACCACCAACACACTCAGTTCAACTCCACCAACCCTAGGAGAAATCCTGCTTTCCTCAGCCACGAACGCTCAGTCTCCAGGACGAAGACCGAGGTGACCCACTAACCTACTTCCTATCTGCAGATTTCTCACCCTGGACCTGCAGGCGTGGAATCAGACATGCTCCTCAGAGGGCTGCCTCTGCCACCCAGTGCATTCTCAGGAGTCAGCATGGTGTAGCAGGCATCACCATCTTCTTTCTTATGGCGGACTGAGGTCTCGCTACACGGACAGACCACATGCTGTCTGTCTGTCTGCTGCTGAGGAACACACAGGCTGTTTCCAGCTTTGGGAGACCATACATAATGGCCATTGCCATTGTTCATGGTGTGCATGGGAGTGCCCTTCTCTCCATGGCCTCTTGTTTAGGTTTGCAGCTAAATGAATAGATGTGAAGCCTCCTCAGATCCGATATGGCCCCGCACAGCCTCTCTACAGACATTGTGCACAGCAGAGCTGGGGAACTGCTTGGCCTGCACTGACAGGCAACCACCACTCAGACCTATGCTTTCCACTAGGTTCCCCTTGGCGTGACAAGGAGTACTGATCTGTCCCCCAGCCGGGGACCAGTGTAGTGTCACTGCCCTAAAACTGTGCCTGCCACCCCACTTTTGTCCACCCAGCAGCCACTGCTCTTTGCTCCTATGGTGGGGTATTTTCTCGACTATCATACAAATGGATGGACACAGCGTGGGGCCTTTCCGGTCTGGCTTCTTCACTTGCTCGTAGCCATTTAAGAGAATGCACAAGTGTTTTTACCCATGACTCCTCTCTCTGGGGCAGCTGGAGAGCAGCCTTTGGGGCCAGGCATGTCTCAAAGCAGGAACAGCTGTGTTAAGCCTGTAGGAAATGCGTGCCAAAGAGGCCAAGTGACCCAGAGAGGCCACACTCCAAATAAAGCCTCCACCTCTAATGGCAAGAGACAACTCCAGCTATATAAATGCAGACAGGATCAGCACCGGCGACCCGTTTCACAAGCATTCGGTAGCAAAAGTCACCTCAGCAGACATAAAAGCGCTGGTCTGTCACAGAGCCACATCTGAAACGCGACCGTGAGCAAAGTCATGAAACCACAGCTGTTTGGGGAAATCTGAACCCTGGGCTGTAGCCAAGCTGCTCAGTGCTGCGGCTTCCCACAGGCCCACTGCACATGAAAGCAAGCGCAGAGCTCGCGGCAGGGAAAACCACCATCTTCAAAGGACGTGCAGTCTCCTCCACTTACATCTGAAACAGCGGCATCTTGTCGGGTGGGAAGGAAAGCGCCGTGTCCAGGAATTTGCAAGCGGAGAGGTACATGACGAGATCACCTGGGGACACGGCTCCGCCCGAAGGTCCACTCCCATCAGGAACTGGGACTTTTACTCTGTTTGTTTTGTGGCTGTTTCTATGGATTCAAAAGGGATGTTCATTATGTGCCCATGCACATCTTCTGCACTCCCTTGGCTCAGAAGTCCTTAGACACCCCCCTTCACTCAAGGCTGCCTTCAGTTACAACTGACCACCCATGAGACCCTGTCTGAGAAACAGGAGGAGGCTGCAGAGATGGCGCAGCAGCTAAGAGCCCTGGCTGCTCCAGATGACGTGGCCTCAATCCCTAGCACCCAGACGGTGGGGCTCCAGGGATCTGATGACCTCTACTGGCTTCCTCAGACACTCCATGGCCGCGGTGATATAGATACACATGTGCAAAACAGAGAAACACATCTTGAAAAGAGAGGAGGAGAAGTCTTCACCCTAGCTGGCCCCATCACAAGTACTCCCAGGAGACGGTAGGTGGTGTGGCAGCCTACACCCTATAGCTATGCCTAGACTGTCACTTCCCAGCATTCAGCAGAGCTCACGTGACTCTTACTTCAACGATTCGTCTTCCTCTTTCAGATCCTCTTCAAGTTGTATGAATGTCTGGATCTTAGGAAGAAAATGTATATTCGAGTCACTATGTGAGAGAGATCACATTTACCTAAACTTATGTACTGATAAAAAGATAGCAGGTGGGGTATGGGGACACACGCCTTTAATCCCAGCACTCTGGGAGGCAGAAGCAAGAGGATCTCTAAGTTTGAAGCCAGCCTGGTCTACACATCGAGTTCCAGGACAGCCAGGGCTACACAGAGAAACCCTGTCTCCAAAAACTAAAATGAACCAAAGCAAACTGAAGAAAAACCTAGCAGATGGAGCTGGGCAGAGCCTGGTAAGCGGGGAGGCCCTGGGGTGGACCAGCCAACAGGAGGAAAACTAGCGAATAGAGCAAACTGTGCTTAGGTAGAGCTGGGAGGTCTCAGAAGAAAACATTGTCTAGCTGAGAGATAACTATTGCTATCAACACGATTACAAATAACTTTTAGACAAAGTTAGATGCCCAGAGTAGCATACTGCATGGCAACGAAACACACTGTAAAAGTGCTGTCTTGCCTAAGATGGGCACGGGTGCACTCACCAGTTCAGAGACCATGATTGGCCACAGTGAGGTCAGATGCTGGGGAGATATTCTTAGCAGCAGAACTCTGAAAAAAAGAAACATCTGAGCAGCGACTGTAGATGTCTGTCCGACTCTGAGGTTGTCTGTCAGGCGCTCTAGGAAAGAGATTTTAGAGAAGTTACACAAATATGCAGGTCGGGGTTTCTGTTAGCTAAAAAAAGAAAAAGACAACTATAAGCACTTTGACATTTTGATGACAACCCAGTGTGAGCGAAGAGTCCTATCCGCATGTGCAGGCTCACACCTGTAATCCATCTGGGCAGAGGCAGGATTGCATGGTGCAAGCAAGTCTGATCTGTGGAATGAGTTCTATGCTAGCCAGGGCTACAGGGGAAGGGGGGACAGGTGGAGGATGTAGCTTAGTTGGTACAAGGGTAACTTAGCATGCATGGAGCCCACATAAACTGGTAGCACATGTCTGTCATCCACAGAGAGTTTGAAGCCAGCCTGGACTACATGAAACTCTGAGACAGACAGGGAAACAAAGAGTGTGTGCCTATGCCAGAAACACCAACAGGGTCCTGCTATGCAGCCCAGGTTAGCCTCCAGCACAGAGAGCCTCCCTTGGCCTTCCAAGTTCTAGGATGTGCCAGCACGCCTGACTCTTCCATCTATCCTCTTGAGAAATACCATCTGATCACAGGTAATAGCCAGAGTCCACCTGCCAGCCATCTCACCGCAATCTCACGCAGCCAGTACGACTGCAGCACGATAGCTTTACCACACCCCTTCCCATCTCCCCATCATTACAACAGCCACCACTCTGAGCGAGGTGTGTGTTCAGCTATGCTCTCTGTGCACAAAGATGTCCTTCAGCACGAGAGCCCAGGCCTGCCCCATAGGACAGTGGCCACTCAGGAAGAGGCTGCATTCCACAGCCAGGAGACATGGGGATCTGTGAAGCCCTTGCACAGACAGTCAAGGAGCTGCCCGTGTGTTGCCTAACAGCAGCCTCCAACTTACAGTCTAACTAGAACATGGCTCCTTCATACTCCTTGTTATATATACTATGTTAAATTAAATCATATGATACAAAATGTCCTATAAGCCCCCACAAAAACTTATAAAAGACTGCCTAGCCCTCAGCATCCCTCTGATCTCTTCTTTCTCACTCCTTTTATTAATTTTAGCTCTGTGTATGTGCTTATATGCACGAGTGCAGGTGCCCAAAGATGCCGCCGATGCCCTGGAGCTGGAGTTACAGGCAGGTGTCAGCTGCCTGACTTAGGTGCTGGAAGCTGAGCTGGGGTCCATAGAAGAGCGGACCCCTCTCTGAGGAGCCAAGTCCTCTCTCTAGCCACTGTATTGTAACTGTAACTTTACACGTATGGTACACATGTGGATGTGTGATATATATATGAGGGTCACGCTATCACATTGTCTGGCTCTCATCCCCCTCAGTGGGTGACCTCTCAGAGCTATTTGTTGGACTCTGCTCAACCCTGTCTGAAAAAGGCTGCTGTGTACTTTTATTTTTGTGGACAATATAATGAAGTTATTGCTTACTGGATAATGTGGGCACATATATACAGAGTGATTCTGTAGAACCCCACAAGAGTAATACAATATAGGAGCTATTGTGTTTCATAAATAGGAGGCTGCAGTTAGAAGGTCACTGACAGCCTAAGCAAGGCCCAGCTTCTACAGTCCTTGCAACTCTTGAGCCCTCTGGGTCTCACCTACATAGGAGTCAGAAAAGAGGCGGAGGCCTCAGATTGAAAGGATTGGGGTGCAGCACACACCTCCCTGCCTCTCAGTAATTAGGGGCACGTGAGTATGTGGGCCCACCTGAGTATGTCCTCAGGACGCATGTGGCAAGAAGCCCTCATTGCATGCAAGCCTGTCAGCCCTGGACTTTCCAGCTCCAGAACTGTGGACAAAGACTTCTTGTTCACCGTGAATACCAGCACTGGGTCTTCTGCAGGCGGGCGCCTTACCTTGTATCAGAGGAAGGTAGAGGTGGTACTGGTCAAGCTCGCCGCTGAAGACAGCAAAAGCCTGCCGCTTCAGCAGCATGGCCTTCTGCTCGAAACTGGAGAAGAGCTTCAAGGAGCTGCTCTGCATGTCTGCAATAAACACATTGCAGTCGCCTTGTGTAAGAAGACCACTCGAAGTCGGGCGATGGTGGCGCACGCCTTTAATCCCAGCACTCGGGAGGCAGAAGCAGGCGAATCTCTGTGAGTTCAAGACCAGCCTGGTCTACAGAGCTAGTTCCAGGACAGGCTTCAAAGCCACAGAGAAACCCTGTCTCGAAAAACCAAAAAAAAAAAAAAAAAAAAAAAAAAAAAATAAGACCACTCGACGCTCCCCTCCTTCTCTCAAAAAGTCTGGCTCTCCTTTGAGAGCACATAGAAATAAAACTTGTACACATTTAAAAAGAAAAAAAAAACACTTATCTCAGCTAAGAATGTTGGTTCAAGTCTATAATCTTATCACCCAAGATGCTGAGACAGGAGGATTACTAAGAGTTTGAGGTTAGAGCTGGGTTAGTGGTGGGTGTGGTGTGGTAGTGACCACCTTTAATCCAAACACTTGGGAGGCAGAGGCAGGTGAATCGCTGTGAATTTAAGGCCAGCCTGGTTTACAGAGTGAGTTCCAGGATAGCCAGGGCTACATAGAGAAACCGTGTCTCAAAAAAACCCAAAAAATTTGAGGAAAGCCTGAACTACATCATGATGAGTTCCAGGAAGTCTAGGCCATAGGTCTAGGCCCTTTCACAATAAAACAAAATGCCAAAACCAAAATGCCAATGCCACCACCAAACCTAATCTACTCCTCCCTCAGGAAAAAAAAAAAAACAAAACCAAAATAGTTACTCTGTGGGTGAAAGGGAAAAGTTTATCCCAAACTGCCAAGGCTGTCTCCTGGGAAAGCAAGGAGAAGTGACAGGGGAAGACGTCCAGAGCTAAATGGGAATGGGAGAAAGGCTTGAGGGGGAAGTGGGAGGAAGGCTTTGAAGGGGACTTGGGAGGACAGTGGCTGAGGAGCCTAGAGGCTAGCATTGGCCTTTGCAAATCAGTAGGCACCACAGTCCCATGTTAATGGAAGAGTTGCAAGTTCCTCTTGCCAGAGGTGAGGAGAATGTTGCCCTGTTTAGCAAGCAGAAACTTTCTTCAAGCCCAAGGGAATAGGGACTTCGCCTAAAGGCTGGATCTTGGAAAAAGAATTTCCTGGGGGACCAGATACCCCCAAACAATGACACACAATGTCAGAGAGTCAGGAAAGGTTTGGGATGGGCATGCAATGCTGGAATGTAACATTGGCATTTGGAGGCCAACGCAGGAGGATTGAGAGCCAGCCAGGGCTACAGAGTAAGACCCTGCCTGAAAGATCAGAGATCTGCCTAATAAATGCGGTAGGACAACGCTCTTGTACACTGTAAAGATTTGTCACTTGTATTAGTTTAATAAAACACTGACGGGCCAGTAGCCAGGCAGGAAGTTTAGGCAGGGTGACCAGACTAGGAAAATTCTGGATAAGAGGAAAAGCAGAGACGCAAGTGTCAGCCAAATGCTGAGGAAGCAAGATGAGAATGCCTTATAGAGAAAAGGTACCAAGCCACGTGGCTAAACATAGAATTATGGGTTAAGTTGTAAGAGCTAGTTAGTAATAAGCCTGAATAATAGGCCAAACAGTTTATAATTAATATAAGCCTTTGTGTGTTTATCTGGTACTGAAAAGCTATGGGACCAGGTGGGACAGAAACTTCTTAAGACCTTCAAGGACAGGTGTCAAGATATAGCTGATGGAGGAAGGTCATTGGTTAAAAAAATAAAGAAACTGCTTGGCTGGCCCTCATAGGTTAAAACATAGGTGGGAGGAGTAAACAGAACAGAATGCTGGGAAGAAGAAGAAGTGAGCTCAGACTCGACAGCTCTCCTCTTGGGGCAGACGCCTCAGAGAGACGCCATGCTCCCATCTCCAGGGCAGATGCGAGAGCTCTGTTCTCTGAGGCACACGCAACGAAGCTCCGACCCAGGATGGACGTAGGCTAGAATCTCCCTGGTAAGCCACCTCGTGGGCTACACTAGAAATGGGCTAGTCCAGGTGCGAGAGTTAGCCGAGAAGAGGCTAGATAGAAACGGGCTAAGCAGTGTTTAAAAGAATACAGTGTCCGTGTAATTATTTCGGGGCATAAGCTAGCCAGGCGGCCAGGATGCTGGGGACGCAGCCCCGCAGCTCCCTATTACTACATATAGCCCAAAGGCTTTCAGCAGCATCTCTTCTCAAATCGTGAACCACAGGCAGTCAAGGCCTGCTAACAGGTGGGATAATTCACTTAGTCCTAGGAAAATCTACACACCTCACCAGCTGTCACTCAGCAGCACAGGAGTTTGTGGGTGCAAGGGCATGGTGGTGCCCGGAGAGGCAGAGCCACACAGAACTCTCTGTGTTAAGGACCAAGTTCCAGAACAGCCAGGGTTATAGAGAGAGATCCCATCTCAAAAAACGTTTGACATGTTAAAAGCTAATTGTGAGGGTGCCGTCCTAAAGTGTGACAATTAATTTGAAACTTACTCATTAAATCCTTAAACATTGTTTTCTCATGAGTCAGAAGATGATCAATAATGGACTTCCAGCTGGATATGAAAAAAACAAAATTAGTTAAATATACAATTAATGACAATTTGATTAAAAGCATCAAGAAAATAACACACCCTTCTATGAGCTATTAAAGTCGCTCCGCGGAGCTATAGAGATGACTCGGCTGGTGACAGCACATCTGTGCAGACACACACATATGTGCTGAGATCATATCCCGGCACCTCTGGAAACACCGGGCCTGGATATTGACATCCCCGGCACTGTGGGGATGGAGACAGGGGACCACTGGGACTTATCAGCTGCTAGCCTTGCCTAAGGTTCAGTGAGAGGCCCTGTCTAACCCTCTAGCCTCCACCTACACACACACACACACACACACACACACACACACACACACACACACACAGTCGTGTAACCACACTCACCCAGAAGTGTAGACGGATTTTTTTTTTTTTTTTGGGCCACCAGCTCACAAAAAAACCAATGATTTGGAGAGTTTTAAAAATAAAAGTTCAGCATTTAGCTTGGGCTTGCTTCTAACTAGCTATAACTTAAACTAACCTCTATCTTTAAATCTACTCTCTTTTATGTGGCTCAGTTACTTTTACTCTCTACTTCCTCCCTGTCTGGCTGCTGACTCTGCCTTTCTTCTTCCCAGATTTCTCTCTGCCTATAACTCCTGCCTAGCTATAGGACATTTAGTTTTTAATTAAACCAATCACAGTATCTTTACACAGTGTAATCAAACATCTTGTAACACAGAAGTGCACACTCGTGTGCACACACACACTGAACTTGGAGTGAGGAAGTCAGGCAGAGAAACCATCAGGGTCACCATGCAATCTACTACCTCAACACTGGTCAAGCATTTCATGGCTAATGGGAACGGGGACAGAACAGCAGCAGAACCTTCCGTCATGCTCCTTACGAATGGCAGGTTCTCGTCATCTAGTGCAGTGTTTCTTTTGATAAAAAGCACTCACTAGTTAGAAGGGGTTGGCATCTTTCCAGCAAACACAGGACTCAGGTGAACACCCATGACACGGACGTACTAGGAGGTGAGGGGACACTATAAAGGTGAGCACCCACGGCAGGGACAGACTAGGAGGTGAGGGGACACTATAAAGGTGAGCACCCACGGCAGGGACAGACTAGGAGGTGAGGGGACACTATAAACATGAGCACCCACGGCAGGGACAGACTAGGAGGTGAGGGGACACTATTGGGCTACTTTCATTTCAGCACTGGGAACCATGCAAACCCGAGCACTGAAGACTCAGAGTAGGTGGTCTGTTTGTTTGTTTTGTTTTGTTTTCTGAGACAGGGTTTCTCTGTGTAGCCCTGGCTGGCCTGGAACTTGGGGATCTGCCTGCCTCTGCCTCTTGAGTGTGCCCCACCACTGCCCGGCCGAATAGCACACTTACTGAACACAGGAAGTATCCATCTGAAAGAAAGTGGGGTCCAGAAACAGCTCCACCAGTTCCTTCTTCCATGCCCGTTTGGTATAGGCATAGCCGCTCAGGGAGCTCAGCAGCTGGGCGCCGGCTCGGAAGCTGGGAGCATTGTATGCACTGAGGGGAGAGGAGGGCCAGGTCAAGGACTGTCCAGGGGACCATATCTCTGTATGCGGGTGACGGTGCAGTCACCTGTGATTGCGCAGGTAAGGGAACACATGGTACAGCAAGCGGGAGATCAGTGGCACTGCCTTCTCCTTCTCGTCGCTTCGGTAAACCATGTCCAGGAGAGAAGCCAGGACCTAAAGGAGGAGGCCGTTAAGAAAACAGACTTGTGTCACGCTACAGTCTGACATCTATTCTAATTTGATCTAGAATGTCCCCCAGAGACCTATGTGTTGGGGGGAGCCTATGGCTCCACTGAGAGAGCTGAGGCCGAGCTGGAGGAGAGGGGTCATTGGCAGCATGTCCTTGCTCCCTGAACACCAGAAGGCTAGAGCTGTGCCTTACCCTTCCACCGTGAGCCTGTGCCTCAGCACAGCTCAGAGCAACACAACCAACCAACTACCTGGAGCCAAACAGACCTTCTCTCCTTTTAAAATGAGTTTCTCGAGTATTTTCTGTTGTAGGAACAGAAAGGTGGCCGACACAGGTCTGGACTCCGGAACTCGGCACCCAGAAAGAACACGTGCCTTCCAAGTGACTCAAGACTGCGAGCATTCCCACGAGGGACCAAAAGTCAGGTATGTATTTACCTCTGCCAAGAGAGATAGCGCTTGCACGCTGTAAACGGAGGGGGCAGAGGCTGACACCATCGCTGAAGCCGCAGCAGCATCTGCTGACAGAGAGAGGCGTCTGTTTAGCTGAGGGCTGAGTCACCACTTCTTCCCCCAAACACTCTCACTCTGATTGTGACTGTGACACTAACTCCAGGATCTGCCGATGGTATTGGATATCATCCATGCACAACGTCTAAGGTCTCTAGTCACTGCAGGGATAAAGATCATGACCACAACAATTGGGGAGGAAAAGTTCATTTCAGCTAACAGCTGTCACCGTCCACGAAAGGAAGTCAGGGAAGGAACTCGGAGGCAGGACCTGAAGCAGAGGCCATGGAAGAGTGCTGTTGACTGGCCTGCTCCTTTCTTACACAATTTAAGATCACAGGCCAGGGATGGCAGGGCATGGCCCTCCCACATCAGTCACTGATCAAGGATATGTCCTACAGCCTTGCCTATCAGCAATCCGATGACGGCATTTTCTCAGTTGAGGTTCCTCTTCCTAGGTAACTCTAGCTGGTGTGAAGTCATGAAACCTAACAGGACAAAGAATTTAGGTGTCTGGATCAAATACTCCGGCACCAGGTCACCGCCCCAGGTCCTGCTGGGTGACCAACTAGTATCCTGGTCTGGATGCCAGACTCTATCTGCCAACACTGTTTGGCTCCCAATCTCCCTATGTCCTTGCCACTGCGCTGACAAGTGTTGGTTCCCATCTCTGAGCTCCCACACGGCTGTGGCCCCTGTGGGGTCTAGTGTCTTCACTGTGCAGGGTGGCTGAGAACACACTTCTCCATCTCCACACAACACCCTGCCTCTCAGCCACCTGGCAAATGGCCTCCACTCTGCCGCTTCTCTCTCCCTCAGAAGAGCCCGCCAAGGAAGGGAAAGGCTGGGTAAGCCCGCTGGGCTTAGGTGTGATTATGGTTTGTCCTCTGGAATTACCACACGGTCAGTGAAATTCCAACCTGAATCAATGGAAGTAGCAAATCTGGAAGTTAAAGGCCACCTTCTAAAATGAATATCCATGGTGGATTTGGGTTGATAAACATTTGTTATCTGGGTCAGCTGGGGTTGGGTAGAGCCAGTGAGTCAATCCCTCATAACCTCAGCTAAAGAGTTCTTTGATGTATCCCATCCTTCCCTCATGTGATGTGATGTGATGTGATGTGGGAAGGTCATGTCAATCTGTTGATTTCATTGGTTAATAAAGAAACTGCCTTGGCCCATTTGATAGGCCAGCCCTTAGGTGGATGGAGTAGACAGAACAGAATGCTGGGAAGAAGGAAAGTGAGCTCAGACGCCATGCCTCTCCTCTCCAGGGCAGATGCCAGGTCAAACATGCTGAATCTTTCCCGGTAAGACACCACCTCATGGTGCTACATAGATTACTAAATATGGGTTAAGCAAGATATGAGAGTTAGCCAAGAAGAGGCTAGATATAATGGGCCAGGCAGTGTTTAAATGAATACAGTTTGTGTGTTGTTATTTTGGAGCATAAGCTAGCCAGGTGGCCGGGAGCAGGGTGGCAGGAACGCAGTCCACTGCTCCTCACTACAGTGATGCTTTCTATGCTGTGTGATACATACAGAGCAAAGCCCTTTGTTAGACAGACACGCAAACACATGCAGACACAGGGACGGAGTCACAAGACAGAATCCAGACTCACACAACAGACAGACAGAGAGCATGGACAGACATGCAGATATATGCAGACAGGGATGAAGTCACAAAACAACATCCAGACTCACACGACAGAGGACAGACAGACACAGACACATAACAGTCAGACACAGGAACAGAGTCACAAGACAGCATCCAGACTCACATAACAGACAGACAGAGGATAGAAGACACAGGGAGCATGAAGCAAAATTCCAATCTGGATGTGCTCTTGCTTATGACTCCAAGGGGAAGCATTTATTTCTCTCCTTAATGTGTTATTGGTGACTCAGAGTTAATCATCTATGTGTCTAATCCACACAGCACAGGAGACCTCCTGCCCATTTTATACATTGTTCTTAATTAGTTACCTTGCTGTACAATAGCTCTCTTAAATGTCTCCTTCCGACCTGAATAAAATGGTGTCCTCTGACTTAACATCCCTTCCTCCCTCATATAATCTACTTGCCAACCATGAACAGTAGACACAATCTCTTTTGAGGACTCCATGGTCAAAAGCAGGGAATTAGTGTCCATGGAGTGCACAGTCCTATTTGCTACATCTATAATGAAACTGCTACACCTAAGGCTCCAGGAACAAGGCAGAAGATGAGGTGGTAAGAGCTGGGGGACCAGAACACCTGCTGCTAGATAGTGCCTGAGAGACATGACCAGGAAAGTACACCCACAAACCTCGACAATATGGCTGCCTGAATAAAACCTGTACAATTAGCCGGGTGGTGGTGTGCATGCCTTTAATCCCAGCACTCGGGAGGCAGAGGCAGGCGGATCTCTGTGAGTTCGAGGCCAGCCTGTTCTACAAGAGCTAGTGCCAGGACAGGCTCCAAAACCACAGAGAAACCCTGTCTCGAAAAACCACAAAAAAAAAAAAACCTGTACAATTACACCATGGACATGGTAATCAGAGAGGGGAGATTTCTCAAGGCCCCACCCCTACATGAGGAGCTACAGGCAATGAACGGCAGAGAAGGAGAGAGGCAGTCTTCTCCAGGGACATGCCACCTACCAGGTTATTCAACGCCAAGTGCTCAGCCATAAGCAGACACACAGAGGAGCAACAACCACCCAGTGGGGTGTGTATAACACGAGAGGGAGCCAGGGGGACACAGTGGGAGGGTGGGCGGGGAGAGGTAGAAATGATGGAAATATAGTACTCGTATATGAAATTCTCAAAAATGCAAATGTTTAAATTTTATAAAGATGGATAAATATCTTTCATGAGGAATTGGATTAATTGCCATGAGAACAGACTGTTAAACAGCAAGGCTAAACTGCGCTGGGCAACTGCTCCTGGGTAGATGCTTGCCCAGCATGTGTGAGGCCTGGGGCTCAACCAGAAATGTAAAAAAAAGAAAAGAAACGAAACCAAGGATGGTGACACTGCCTGTCACCCCAACAGTGAGGAGGTGGAGGACACGGACTGGGAGCTCAGAGTCAGAAATGACAACAGGATGGTGACACTGCCTGCCACCCCGACAGTGAGGAGGTGGAGGACACGGACTGGGAGCTCAGAGCCAGAAATGACACCAGAATGGTGACACTGCCTGTCACCCCGACAGTGAGCAGGTGGAGGACACGGACTGGGAGCTCAGAGTCATGCTCAGTTACATAGGAAGTGTGAGGCGAGGTCAAATTGTGCGAGACTGCCGCAAACAACAGCAACCAAGTCCCCAAGCCCAAAACAAATACCAAGCAAGCAAGCTGGAAGCAGATGAGAAGCCAGCAACAAGCCAGCAGTGTCCTACCGTCCTTACTGCTAACTGGCCAGTCCTTACTGCTAACTGGCCACGGTCCTGAGACCAGAGCTCCTACCTTCCCCCTGCTTCTTCTCTGCCGACCCCTCCCTACGCTCCCTCTTATCTACCTGACCCTGGCCAGACAGGCTTCCATTCAGTCACCCCAGGTCCCTGCCCTACCAACCTACTTCAGTCATCACCAGCCCTCCCCTTTGGGAAATTCCACGGCAGACTCTATTACTGGGCCGCCATGGTTGTTCTCCCCGCTGGTGACTTCTTACTTATCCTTGAAGGCAATGCTAACTCAGTCTCCCCCATGTTTCTACAAGCCAGTAAAGTGTCCAAGCCAAAAGTCTCAAGCATCCTTGGCTGCATTTTCAGACCACCACATCCAACCTCCAGATGGACGGCTGGTCCCCAGTTTAGATGGCTCCTCTCAACTGGCTTTGCTGCCAACTCAGCACTGCTTCATGAGCAAACCACTCTGACATCCTTAGATCGGCCTTCTGGCTTCTGCTCTTGCACAATGTAGCCAGGCTTGCCACAGTCAGAGTGATGTTTTCTGAAGATGGAGCATGATCACATGACCGCTCTGACTAATAGGGCAGCGTGAGGTCATAGACAGCCAGGGCTCTAAGCCCATTCCGACAGCCATCGGTCTCCATCTTCCATCTCATTTCTCAACAATTCATCAAGACACCGTTCTTCATGTGAGAGACCAGGAGTTGAACAGAAGGATAGGGAGAGGGGCCATGGCAAGAATAAAGGTGGCAGTTTTCCAAGATGGCTGGCTTCTTCCTCCCGCTCCTGATAAAAACAAAAGCCGGCAGCTTTTGTCTCTCACCAGCAGGCTGCCTGCTGATGGACGAGGCCGTCCACACAACAGCTGCGAACCAATCAATCACCTGTCTGTCTTCAAACTGACCAAGCTAGTGCAGCTGAGACAGGAGCCCCTGTGCTGTGCAGGGTCTTTTCTCCGTGTCTGCTGTGTACGTGTTTCCTCACCCCAGCAGACGCCTCCTTCAGCTGCTGACTGTCTGCTGAGCTTCAGACTCTTCCCTCTTTAACTGGACAAACAGGGCTGGAGAGATGGTTCGGTGGTTAAAAGCTGCTCTAGTGGAGGACCCATCAATTGCTACCACTCACGTGGCAGCTGACTACCATCTGTAACTACAGGTCTAGGGGAACCAACACTCTCTTCTGTGGGCACTTGGCATACATGTGGTGCACAGAAACACAGGCAGACAAAATGCTCATAACACAGAACAGACAAACGAACGAACGAACGACACTGGTCCTCCAGTGCAGGTGTCTCAACCTAACATGAGGGCGTCCTGAGAACCTGTGCATCTGCAGCAGCGCAAGCACACTGGGTGGAGGAGAACCTCACCACAACACAGACACCGGCGGCGTTTGCTTATCCCTGCTGAGCAGATGCAGCAGACTGTGGAGGGCTGCTGTGAAGTTGCTATGTGAGGCTTATGGAGCAGCTGGAAGTAGCTCACAGTGCTGTCGCTGGGCGGAGTTTATTACTGAGCAGCGGACAGGCAACAGAACAGACACAGCTGCAATAGGTATGCACCCACAGAAACAGCCGTGGCAAAACAGCCAGTGGATGGCTGGGGTGGGGGTGGGGTGCTCCTTTCCTGCAACCACAGTCTCGACCCCAGCATCATCTGCAGAAGCATAATAATTGGCATACAGTAAAGTGAAGGGCTGGACAACAGCTCAGCCAGTAAGCGCTTGTCATGTGATCACAAGGCCCAAGTTTGAACCCCAGCACCATGAAGAAAGCTGGGCATGGTGGTTTGTCTTGGAACCACAGTGCTGGGGAGGGAGAGACAGATGGGTCTCAGAAGCTCAGTGGCCAGCCAAATAGCCCAGTCAGCAAGTTCAGATCCCAGGAAGAATATTTGTCCCAAAAAATAAGGCAGGTGTTCACTTCTGAAGAACAATAACTGAGGTCGAAGTCTTGCCACATCCACACACCACCAGACCACCATCACTGACCGGTGCCGGAGGCTGTGGGAGAATACTAATATTCTACAGATCAACCCACAGATGAATACCCTCTGATGGGAAGCCCCACTGGCAAAGACTGTGGGGTCACTGACTGAATGACGGCTGTTTCTGTTTCTCATTTCTCTCACATGCCAAGATAATCCTTCCCTGACAACAGCTATGGGTATTTTTCCCACTGCTTGTGTGTTTATCTCATGAAAATATTATGCCAACTACTGGGCACACATATAACCGTGGATGGTCAGGAAGATGATTTCTGCTTAACTGTATAATTCTGATGAATAGAAATAACACTAGAATATTTTTCACTACTCAGACTCATATAGGAAAGTAATAGTCACAAAGACAGCTGATTTTAGACTCTAGAACAAACTCAAAGCAAACTGGTTGCCCCTGGAAACAATTTCCCAGGTGTTTACTGCTAATTCAAGGCCAGGCATAAAACAACTTTGGTAGACATAAGCCCCTGCAGTAATGGACTTTCTGCACGCTCTCCTAACCTCAAGGTCCAGCCAACGACCTCTTTATTGTGCAAGTCCCGAGTCTCAGGGTCACTGTTCGTCTGGGAACCCTGACCACGCAGAGCTGCGGGCCTGCTTTCCTCACCATGCCCGGTCAGCGCGGCCTCCCCAGCCTGAGGGAGACTGCGACCAGTATGGCTCGGCTTCCTATTGTTCGCTCAAGAAGTGTCGTGTGACCCTGAAAATGTGATTCATATTCGTCCACAGGCTTTGCTGTAGAAGAGAAAAGCCAGAGGAGTATGGGTGCGTGTGCGTGTGCATGTGTGTGTGTGTGTACAGAGAGAGGTGGCTGTCTGGTGTGAGAGCTGTGCAGATGGGCAGCTATGTGGAGTACATGGCTGTGTGGAGAGATGCGGCCATGTAGAGCAGTGTGAAGGTATGTAGCTGTGTGGAGAATGTCACTGTGTGAAAACAGGTGTGACTGTGTGGAGAGATGTGTGGCTGCGTAGGAGAGAGGTGGACGTATGTAAAGAGACATGTAGCTAGCTGTCTGTAGAGAGATACAACTATGTGGAGACAGAGTTCTAGAGAAGGATTTCTCTAAGATGAAGTAAAATAGAAGATTACCATCAGGGTTCAGAAGCTGACCATGGCAGCCCATGTTCCTAGCAACCTGGAAGTTATCAGAAGTGAAGCAGACTTGCTAATTGGGATCCCCAAGGGCCACACCGGACTCGGTGTCTCACTTAGCCATCACCAGGGAAGCTTCCTCTTGCAGCAGAAGGGAACTGACTAATGGGGAGATCCATGACGGACAATGTGATTTTGGAGTGCTCAGTTGAACCCTTCACGCAGGGCTCAGGGCTCAATGCAGAAGAGGAGGCAGAGGCGAGAAGACAAAGGGTGAGTGACTCCATGGAAACAGCATTTCCCAGACACAACAGGACTGACAGGAAAATTCACACAGATGGTGGCAGCACAGGGCCTGCAGGAGCAGTCAGATGGGGTCTCAGCTCTGAGGGGAGGAAATGGACACAATTTTCCAGCCCTAACCAGGAAGCTTCTCTAGTGGCATCAGCTCAAAAAAGGGACAGTTTGTTTGTTTTCTTCAGTGGGATCTCCCTGGGCATAGTAACCACACTGAAGGGGCCCACATCCAGTGGGGGGGGATCGCCCTGGGCATATTTTTTTTTAAATTTTTTGAGACAGGGTTTCTCTGTGGTTTTGGAGCCTGTCCTGGAACTAGCTCTTGTAGACCAGGCTGGTCTCGAACTCACAGAGATCCGCCTGCCTCTGCCTCCCGAGTGCTGGGATTAAAGGCGTGCGCCACCACCGCCCGGCCTCCCCCTGGGCATATTACCACACTGAAGGGGCCCACATCCAATAGGGGGATCACCCTGGGCATATTACCACACTAAAGGGAGCCCACATCCAGTAGGGGGTCTCCCTGGGCATATTACCACACTGAAGGGAGCCCACATCCAGTAGGGGGGTCTCCCTGGGTATATTACCACACTGAAGGGAGCCCACATCCAGTAGGGGGTCTCCCTGGGTATATTACCACACTGAAGGGGCCCACATCCAGTGGGGTCCCCCTGGGCATATTACCATACTGAAGGGCCCACATCCATTAGCAGGTGATCAACACAAAGTGAACTCAATAGTATTTTTGTCTCATATGACTTTGTTTGAGCTTTTTTTTCTTTCCTGGCCTTTTGCTCGTATATTATTGTTTTCTGACAATTTTGTGTTTTTATAGTTTTTGGTTTTATGTATCCATATATGTTTGTATGTGCTTTTTGTGCTTTTTCTTTTTTATTCTGTATTCTTGTTTGTTTACCTATTTGTTTCCTAAAGAGAGAGAGAGAAAGAGAAAGAAAGAGAGAAATATCATGGGGTTGGTAGGTTGGAGAGAATCTGGGAGTTGAGGGAGGGGAAACCATGATGAAAATATATTGTCTGAAAAAATTATTTTCAATTATATGTGTATATATGCATAAATATATATGTACACATACACATATAAGTAAACAGGCATGAACAGGTGCAGTCACAGCCCACAAGTGCATGGGTGTGGGGATGAATGGGGTGGGCATCTGGGCCAAAGAACAGGCTAAGAAGGCAGTGTGTTATGGGAATGCATCCAGCCAAGAGTCTTTTGGGTACCGGCCCCTAGGGCGCAGTCTGAAGTGCTACACGTGGACTGATAGTGTACATGGGAGGCGTGCTTGCTCCCTTGGGCTGTGCTCAGAGCTCTGTTCACAGCATCCAGTGCCCACAGAGCAGAGGATCGCGGCCCTCTACCTTATTGTGAGTGTTCCCCAGGTAAGTATTTGCTATCCTTTATTCGGGCTCTCATGGGCTTCCTCAGTGGTTAGATGTGGTTTCTCTTTCCAGCACCCTGACGCTCGACCACAGATAGCTGATGGCTGTAAAATGGCGTGCACCAGAGAGTACAGCCTGGTGTCCTGACGTATGTCAGAACTGTGAGGCCATCATAATCAGGCAGACTCATGGGACGCCCATCCCACACAGATCGTGTTCTTCCCTTTGAGGATATGAGGAGGACCGAATGAACAAGCTTGGAGCGTGGTTGAAAGACTGATGCCAGGTGAGCAATGCCCCAGGGACTTGTGAAGAGGCTCCAGGAAGAGGTAGAGTTCACCCAGGTACATTTGTTCCCTGGATTGTCCTTGGACATAATTTCTACAACAAACATTAACATCCAATTTACAAGACCTGTGTACTCCTATTGTATGTCTGGACACAGCTCTAGAACCCAGTCTGGTGGAAGAACATGCTGGCTGCTGTCCTCAGAGTGCCCTGAATCTGTATATGGCCATCTGCCTTGCTTTCATGCTTTCTGAGACCGGATCTATAGTGCGCGCCAGGTGGGCGACTGTGTTTGGGTCGGACTGTTCTGGGAACATGTAGCACATGCCTACTGGCGTTCACATGTGTTCTGTACTCACACCTTCCTGGGATCATGGCTTCCTTTGTTACACTCATGTGTAAAGCAGACTAAGGCTGAAGTAAGACTGTCCACAGCATTCGACTGTGATCTGCCCCATTCTCTCAGGTCCTCAGATCCCAGTTCTCTCTGATGGAGAACTGCATAGGTCAACAAAACCCCAAGGGCACTTTTCTCTTTTTCTTTTTTTCCCTTTTGAAACAGGGTTTCTCTGTGTAGCCCTGGGTGTCCTGGAACTAGCTCACAAACTCACAGCAATCTGCCTGCCTCTGTCTCCCGAGTGCTGGGACTAAAGGTGCACATCACCACCCAGCTGAACACCTTTTTCTTATAAAGAAAACCTCTGACCCCTGGCTGAGGCAAGCATTTTTTCCCAATCCTCCTCCATATACCTTGTGTGTCGTCGTCAGCATCAGACTCTTCCAGAGAGACCTGAGGCTGGGCTCTCACCTCCAGGTTTCTGCTGAGCCAGCTGGTCTGCTCCAAGGAGGAGCCAGCAATGGTCCCCACTGCTTCGAGGATTTTCTGAGTGATTTCCTGGAGGGCCAGCAAAGAAATGGGACTTAGTTAGGAGAAGGACAGTTCAGGTCCACCAGAGACAGGCTACAGGCTGCCGATGTGAGCCACTGCGGCACCACTAGACTTCCAAGGAGCCACACCGACAGTGAGAAGCCAGTGGGATGACAGATGTCAATGAAGGTTCTCTGCCTAAAAGATACCAAATACAATGACATAAACATTATTGAGACTTTGCAGTCTCTTTTCCTACCCAGGCTTTGTACTCCCATGTGTAGTGCACACTCAGAGGATGTGTGATTCTGAATGGCCACACCTCAAGTCTTCACTCAGCTCATGGGGACAAAAGACACAGAATTCAGAAGTCAAAGGACTTTACATGCACTGCACTGTCTACTAAGCTGCTACACCAGTCCTATCACGCCAGGTCGAAAAGGGGACGTGGAGTCACTCACGATGAAGTCCTCCTCACTGGCATGGTGGTGACACTCCCTCTGCCTTAATCCTCACGCAGAAGCAAAGCAACCCCAGCTGATTGCCTTCTGCTGTGTCCTGCCTCCTCACACAGAAGCAAAGCGACCTGGGCTGATTGCCTTCTGCTGTGTCCTGCCTCCCCTTGTGCCCCTGACAGGCAGAGAGCCTCAGAGCAGTTTTCTCCTTTGGTTTTGTTTTCCTCAGTCTTTCTCTGTCTGCAGAACCAGCACACTAGAACACTCACTCTCGTTTACAGGATAGAGTATCGCCTTATTCTTAAGCCACAATAAGTCAGTCGAGATCTTTATAAAGCATGCTGTGTGCAGCAGTGCATGCCGGGTACCCCAACACTTGGTAGGCAGAGGAGTACTCAGCGGGTGCTACACAGTGAGACTCTGTCTCAGATGAAGATGTCCTTAAGAGAAATTGCTGTGGTTTTGTTGTTTGCATGAGAAAGACGTCTTTCAATAAGAAGAAACAAAATTAGGTAGTTAAAAGTTGGCTAAACTGGGTGAAGTGACTTATTTACGATAAGGAGTATTATCAGACAGGAATCTGGCTGGGTTCTGGCCAAGAGCACTGTGCAAACATGAGGACTTGAGTTCGCATCTCCAGTACCCACAGAGAGGGCTGGGCATGGCTAAAAGTATGCCTGTGACCCCCAGCACTGTGGGAGAGGGAGACAGAGGACAGCTGGCCTTGCCAGAGGTCAATGGAGCTCCAGATTCAGTGAGAGGCCCTGTCTCAAGGGAATAATACAGAGAGTGGTGATGTGGGAGTGTCATGTATCAATTTGTTGATTTCATTGGTTAAGTAATAAACAAACTGCTTGGGCTCATAGCTTAGAACATAGGTGGGAAACACCATGTATGGGGAGGAAGAGGTGGTGAGGTAAGACGCCTCAGAGAGAGACACCATGCTCCCATCTCCAGGGCGGACGCGAGAGCTCTGCTCTCTGAGGCACAAGCGATGAAGCTCCGACCCAGGATGGACATAGGCTAGAATCTTCCCGGTAAGACCGGCGCTACATAGATGATTAGAAATGGGCTAATTAATATGTGAGAATTAGCCTAGAAGAGGCTAGATAGAAATGGGCCAAGCAGTGTTTAAATGAATACAATTTGTGTGCTGTTATTTCGGGGCATGAGCTAGCCAGGCGGTCGGAGTGCTGGGGACGCAGCCCTGCCGCTCCTGTATTACTACAAATGGTCCCCAGACGTGTGGGTAACTGAGTCCACAGAAAGCCTGAGAAAGCTTGGAAAAGAATAGAGTAAAGCATGTTTCTTGTGGCAATTTCTTGGGTCTGCTCTGCTTGCTAGAGGCAAGCAAGCGCTCTCATCTAAGAGAGGCTTCCTGCCTGATTCAGCTTTAGCTGCAAAACCCTGCAGCTCATTAAGAGGTCCTGCCACAAAACACTTTAAACAGTTTTGATGAAAAGCTGAACGAATGCTTTTCGGTTTTCAGCCATAGCAGGAAAAAAGCTGCGCCGTTTAAAAATGCCGGCTTTCTGGGCTGTCCTGCCAAGGCAAACTCTGACTCTTTTACGCAGGCAGTTCATGCGGTTTGCAAGCACAGGCTGCTAAAGCTTGCTTGCTGGCAGGGACCTTGAAATACCATAGAGTTGTGACAGTAAACACGGCTACAGCCAGTACCTCAGCCATGAGGCTGGAAAGCTAAGGAATGGGCTACATCTAGCTGGCAAAGCCACGGCTTTAGTCCTACTGAAATTGCTTGGTAAATTAAAGACTCATGTGGTCAGAAAAACAGAGAGATACAGTAAAGAGAGCATCAAAGACAAAGAAAATGTTTAAATGGTTTACAGTGTGTTAAAAATATATGCAGACTAAAAGTTGAAGTTCTTAAAGTAAAAAACAAAAAGAAGGAAGAGAGTAGTTGGGTGT
>NC_022010.1:70325460-70326211 GCF_000317375.1 Microtus ochrogaster
TTATATCCTTCTGGAGTCTTTGATGGAGTTGAAGAATGAATAGATAGTTATAGTTTTCCTTAGTTATGATAAAAGATAAAATAGATATAAATATAAATATTGCTCCAAGGGAGCAAGCACACAGGTTCGTCCTAAAATCTTTTCTGTGGCAAAGCCGAGAATCCTGGCTTGCCTGAGCACAGGTTTCATGGGGCACAAAACTCCTCAGACTAAGCCAGTGACAATGTGAAGCCATGCCTCCGATCCAATATACCTGAAAATGCCTGGAGTCTCGGTTGTCTTTGTGCGGTAACCATAAGAACTCCATGAAGCCATTTCTCCACGGGAACATGGTTTAAGAACAACCTGAAACTGTTCCCAGGCCATTGTCACTCTCACTTAGCTTGCTCCCTTGGAGGTGAAAGCGGTCCATGTGACCCTGCCCACCGTGCTGCTCTACCTGTGAGAACACATCTGTTGTAGAGGCGAGAGGCACTTGGGTTCACCCAAGGTGATGACCACAAGGAAAGGCCATAGCAGGGCCTGGGGGTGAGAGGGGCTTCCTGGCGGAGGCCCGGTGTTGAGCAATGGGCATGACACTGAAATACTTCCTGGTATCCAGTTTTGAAAATTCTTGAGGTGATGAACCAGCCTGCCTCCATCTTAGGCTTAGAAGCCATGTTACACTAAAGACAAACTAGGCTCATTCCTGCTTATGATTAAATCTGCTTCTCAAGGACTGGGCTGTGCCCCGCCTGTCACCTTAACTACT
>NC_022010.1:70326486-70327352 GCF_000317375.1 Microtus ochrogaster
TCCCTTGTTATGCCCACCTTGCAATCACGTCTTTGTTTCAGGAGGTTGTTATGACTCACTTGTTATACCTCTGTTCTGATCTTGTAGCCCTGCCTATTTTGCCCGCCAAATGTCCTATTTGGAAACCCCCTATCCCTGAGCTATAAAACTGTCTTTCTCACATCTGATGCTGACCTCTCAAACCCTACCTTAGGGAGAGGCAGTGTGTACGTGAATAAAAATATCTTGTTTTAGTTTGGCCATGATGATTTTGGATCGGTGTTCTTTCTCATTGAATCTTTGGGAATAAGAGACAGCACCCCCAAATCCTTAAAATGATAAATGTCTTCTGAATGTTAATTAGCAGGCCAGTGTCTGAGGGTCCTCAGCGGGCTTCAGGGTAGGGACTCTCTTGCAAGTACCAAGACAGAAAGAGAAAGTCGAAACTTCCAGCTGTGTCCCTCAAAACTCTTGGGGTAGGTCTGAGAGCTGACCTGATCATAATAGCAGTACCTTAGTCAATCATGCCTTCATGCCGGAGTTTCCATAACCTTCAAGACCTGGGCTGGGAGAGCCTGCAGACTGACAGTGGGGTCCTTGAAGGACGGTGTGGGAGAGCCTGCAGACAGTGGGGTCCTTGAAGGACGGTGTGGGAGAGCCTGCAGACAGTGGGGTCCTTGAAGGACGGTGTGGGAGAGCCTGCAGACAGTGGGGTTCTGGAAGGATGGTGTGGGAGAGCCTGCAGACTGACAGTGGGGTTCTGGAAGGGCAGTGTGGGAAAGCCTGCAGACAGTGGGGTTCTGGAAGGAGGGTGTGGGAAAGCCTGCAGACTGACAGTGGGGTCCTTGAAGGACGGTGTGGGAGAGCCTGCAGACTGACAGTGGGGT
>NC_022010.1:70327592-70330631 GCF_000317375.1 Microtus ochrogaster
AGACTGACAGTGGGGTCCTTGAAGGACGGTGTGGGAGAGCCTGCAGACTGACAGTGGGGTTCTGGAAGGATGGTGTGGGACAGCCTGCAGACAGTGGGGTTCTGGAAGGAGGGTACTGAGCAGTGGCTCGTCAGCTCTAGTTCCTTGGGAACAAGCTGTAACTGTGTTTCCAAGTTGTCAAGGCTCAGACTGATTATCTGACTTATCACAGGGACCGGGAATCTGTAGGTAGAGGCTGCTCGCTTGTTTCCCTGCCACTTGGACGCAAAAATCACACAGAAACTATATAAATCAACCCATCTCTATTAATCTGTGCATCACCACCAGGTTGTGGCCTATGGGCAAGATTCTGACAGGCTCCAGCAAGCGTCTTTCTCCCTTGGCAGCTACATGACTTCTCTTTAACTCCGCCACTCTCTTCTCCTCTATCTGCTTGGAATTCCCGCCTTACCCTATTCTGCGCAGCATCTTTATTAACCAATGGTATTTACAGCACACAGAGGGGAATTCCATATCACCTCCCCTTTTCTGTGATGATAATGGGCATCAAAGAGGCTCCTTATAGAGTTTGTAAGCCATTTGGCAAGAAACTGGTCTTGCCTGGATTGCCTGATGGTATGCTATACAAACTGGACATACAGGACCCACAAAAAAAAAAAATGACTGCTAAAGTTGCCTAAAGAAGGCAAGACAGTCCTTCAGGGTTCCTGATTCATGAAAGAGTCTGTCAGACATTCTGCAGGACAGAGAAGAAAGTGACTGACAAACTGCCGATACAGGCAAAGCTATCTTTAAAATTTCTTGCTTCATGGAACTGTCTGCTAGATACTATGGGCCTGTAGACTGAAGATGGATGCCCCAATATTACAGAAGAACTTTTCCCATTGCTGCAACCAAACAACTAACAAGAAATGATGTGCGGCAAAGGGGAGGGGTTTCTGGCTAACAGTGAAGGTGGCCAGCTGGATGTCCCGCATTCACCTCAGGAAGCAGAGAGTGAACACGAGACTCAAGATCTGTCAGTAACACCCTTCCTCCAGAGAGACTCCTGCTCCAAGATCTTCCCAGACAGTGCAGCCAGCCAGGCCCTTGTTTCAAACACACAGGCCTGTGGAGGGCAACACATGCACAGGTGCATAAACATGCACACACACACACACACACACACACACACACACATACACACACCCTTGCATACACAGACACAGACACACACACACTTCAGCCTGAAACTCTGGGACTACCATGCTAGGTAAACAGTCAGAACTGAAAGAAGCTGGAGGAAATCTAGCCGGAGAGAGATCCCCCCACCCCCGGTTTGATTACTAGAATTAAAAAAAAAAAATTCTTATTATGAGTTGTTAAAGCAAAAATTATGTCAGGCAGTGGTGGCTCACTCCTTTAATCCCAGCCCTTGTAAGGAAGGGGCAGGCAGATCGCTGAGTTTGAGGTCAGCCTGGTTTACAGGGTGAGTTCCAAGACAGCCAAGGACACACAGAGAAATCTTGTCTCAAAAAGTCAAACCAAACTAAATCAAACCCCAAAACCCACAACACACACACCCCAAACAAACAAACAAACAAACAAACAAACAAACAAACAAAACCCAAAAAACAAAAGATACTTCTGGGCTCGAAATGCTTTCCCAGCATGCACCAAGGCCAGGATTCCATCCTCCTCTCCCCCACCCTACAAAGCCAACAACCAACAAAGAAGGAGCCAGTTCTGCCACAGTGCTGTGATAAAGCCCTAGAAAATAGGATCTCTTTTTAAAAATTGTCTTTTCTAGTTTTGGCTTCCTATAGTTATATGATGCCAGCGGCGAAAGTAGGCTGCTTCCAAAGTGCTGGGCGCACCTCCTAAACCATGGCCTGGGCCAAGAGATTCAGCTCAGTACGCGGTTGTAATCGGGGGTCACAGCTCAGTCTCCAGGGTGTTTGCTGGCTGTGGCTTCATCCTTTCTAGAAGGTACATCACTGCTTTGGGCAGAGCAGAGACAACTAAGAGTTTCTCCCCACCTATTTTAGCCAGAAGTATAAAGAAATCCACTTTCTTATTTATATAAATATACTATTTTATGGGCAAGTGTTCTAACCCAAAGCCAGGACTTGTGGCAGGGGCCTCTAGGAAGACTTTGGTAACAATGAATGGACAGTTCTTGATGGTGTCACAAGATGTATGTATCACTTCTAGAGTTGATTCTGATGGCTCACTGGCCTTGGATAAAAAGATGTCAGGAGGCTGATAGGATGAACTGCCTAGCAAATCAGACAAGCTGATCTGCCAGGAAGATTCCCAAGCTAGCTGAGTGGCCTGGAAAAGCCAGAGACTAGCCAAACTCCCTGGAGAAGCCAGACACCAGCCAAGCTGCTCAGAGAAGCCAGAAGCAGGCCTGGAAGAGGCTCAGAACAACTGAGCTGCCAGGAAAAAGATACTCACTTGCTGCAGGCTCTCAGTGTGCTCCAGGGTCCCAGCTGTCACTCATGCTGGGGAGGGTTTGTGTGATGTTTTTGAGTAAGCCCTCACCCATATTCCTGTAAGTAACTCCAATAAAACTCATTGGTTCACCAGGTTGGACTTTGGTGGGTTCCTTCCTGCAGCCTGTCATTGGTTCCTATCTGGGGTGGGAAGATGTCTGTTCACCCCTCCTCTGGAACAGCATCACACACAGACTATATGCTAAGAACAGAATTCTAGAGGATGATTAGGTGCTATTTACACTTATCAGATTTTTTAAACTTAAGAAATATAACTTTATTTGTTCTTTCTTTGTCTGTGCCTAGGCTGACGTGGACATGAAAACATTCACAGTGGATTTGAAAAGCATCAATAGCACACACGGATGCCATCACCAGAGCTCAACAGCACACACGGATGCCATCACCGGTGCTCAACAGCACACACGGATGCTGTCACCGGAGCTCAACAGCGCACAAGTATGCCATCACTGGAGCTCAACAGTGCACACGGATGCCATCACCGGAGCTCAACAGTGCACACAGATGCCATCACCGGAGCTCAACAGTGCACACGGATGCC
>NC_022010.1:70330761-70334364 GCF_000317375.1 Microtus ochrogaster
AGCTCAACAGTGCACATGGATGCCATCACCAGAGCTCAACAGCGCACAAGTATGCCATCACCGGAGCTCAACAGTGCACACGGATGCCGTCACCGGAGCTCAACAGTGCACACGGATGCTGTCACTGGAGCTCAACAGTGCACACGGATGCCGTCACCAGCACACACAGATGTCGTCACCGAGCTCAACAGCGCACATGGGTGCCATCACCGGAGCCCAACAGCGCACACGGATGCCATCACCAGCGCTCACCAGCACACACGGCTGCCGTCACCGGAGCTCACTAGCACACAAGGATGCCGTCAACAGCGCACATGGATGCCGTCACCGGAGCACTCTAATTATAAAAGTTCTAAACTATATAGGGAGATCCGCAAACCACTGGTTTTATAGAAATGATTTATATCTAATTAAGCTGGCTATAAAGAGGGGGCACTATTCATATTCTAAGAACAGAACAACAGCTGGGCGGTGGTGGCACACGCCTTTAATCCCAGCACTTTAATCCCAGCATACGCCTTTAAAACCCAGTTCAAGGCCAGCCTGGTCTACAGGAGCTAGTTCCAGGATGGGCACCGAAGCTACAGAAAAACCCTGTCTCGAAAAACTAAAACAACAGCAACAACAAAAAAGAACAGAACAACACACATATAGAAACCCAGAATCAGAATCTAGGACTTTATGCTCAGAACAAAGTCATGGTTGGCAGGAGACAGTGACTAACTTATCCATGCTCACAATAACTTCCCATCTGCTCACGCATGCAACCCTCATCAAGCTCAACGAGTCGCACACACAGGAGAGTAGGGCGGAGAAAACAGTTATAGAGTATAAATTACAAAAAAAAAAAAAACTGGCCCACTCTTAATACAAGTCACAAAAACCAGTGGGTTTAAATTAACGAACAAAGGTTTTTATATAGCAAGGAAAGCTCTTGTGGGTTTTGTTATTTCTTTCCTTGGAGAAATTAAATCTTTTTTTTTTTTTTTTTTTGAGACAGGGTTTCTCCGTAGCTTTTTGGAGCCTGTCCTGGAACTAGCTCTTGTAGAGCAGGCTGGCCTTGAACTCCCAGAGATCCGCCTGCCTCTGCCTCCCAGGTGCTGGGATTAAAGGCGTGTGCCACCACCGCCTGGCGAGAAATTAAATCTTAAAAAAGTCACTATATTTAAGCATCTGTCTGTTTTAAGACTGGCTTTAAATCCTTCCTCCCCCCCCCCCACCTCTCAATAGGGTCTCATATAGAGCAGGCTGGCTGGCTGCGCCAAGAATCACCATGACCATGAACTCCCAATCTTTTGCTTCGCTCTTCCTCCTGAGATTCGGAGTGTTTGAGTGCATCTAGCGTAGTGGGTTGAAGATCTATATTTTCTTAACTGCATTCTGATCACATAAAAGCTAAACTGCAAGGCACACTTAATAAGTAATCACGTGTGTGTGTTCTCAATTTTTAATAATTTACTTAGGTGTACATGTGTCTGTGTGGGCGGATGCTGACACAGGCCGGAAAAGGGGGCCAGATTCCCTGGGGCTTGATACAGCTGGTTGTGAGCCATCTGATGAGGATGCTGGCTGAGCCATATCTCCAGCCCTCGGTGTGCATGAGGCAGGCAAGAGCAGAGAGGGCAGCTTAGCCACAGGGCCTCCACTCAGCTTCGGCTCTGAACAATGCACTAAAAACCTGCTGATAACCTGGGGCTCCCACAGCACCAGAGTAAGTGTGCTGTTTTAAACAACAGGACCGTCACTCCCCACCGTCAGCCCCTAGGTACTGCCCCGTTTCTACTCAAGCACATGTAGACCACATCCTGAAACAAGAGCAAAGGCAGAATCTCAAAGAGGTTCTCCCTTTCCCATCTTCTGCCTGTGCATATTTGGGTGTGGTTATGATTAAGATCAGATGCATCCAGGCGGAAGGGCTTGGGGAGTGAGCAAAGGCTTACATAATCCAAGCTTGTCAATCAAAACAAAGAACCACCCATGCAAGGCCTGTTGACAACCAAACTCTGGCCTGCTCTTGAAGGAGTTCCCTAATAGCCAGGGCTGGTGAGCACTGTCCTATGGGCCAGCTGACCCTGACAACAGATGGAGGCGCTTCCTTGCAGCTCTTCTGGGTCTACAGTGCACCCATTCCAGTTCCTTGAGTTGGACCCAGGACCGAAATACCCAGCCCAGACCTGACTGCTGGTAGCACATTTAAACATTTCACAGTTCTTTGGATTTTGTTTTTTGGTTGTTTTTTTTTTGAGTTGTTTGTTTTTCAGGATAGGATTTCTCTGTAGCTTTGGCTGTCCTGGAACTCGCCCTGTAGACCAGGTTGGCCTCGAACTCAGAGAGATTCACCTGTCTCTGTCTCCTGAGTGCTAGGATTAAAGCCAATTCTATGGATTTTGCCAGAATTCTATAGATGTTGCTGCAAACAAAGACAACTCCAGTTTATGCATCTTATTTTAGCTTATTACACCCAAAGTTGCAGCTCAGTTGGGTGTAGTAAGTATGACTTCAATCCTACACTTGGGAGGCAGAGCCAAGCCAGTCTCTGTGGTTTCTGAGGCTAGCCAAATGCTACACAGAGAGACCCCAGCTAAGAACAAGCAAACAAACAAAAACAGCAATTTGGAAATTCTCTATAATTCAAGCAACTTATGACAGGGCAACACAATGCAGAGGCTCTTCCATCCTGTATTCTTGTTGAGGCCATGCCAGTCTTAACTAGAATTTGAGCTTCTTGATGGGAAGCCCTGTGGAAAATTGCTCAGCTCTAGACTGGAGGCTAAGATACCCCAGCTAACAAGCTCCTGCCTGCTGGTGAAAACCTCCCCCTGCAGCAGCAGAGCAAGATGCCAGGACTTATTTTTTTTTAAGATTTATTTATTTATGCATATGAGTACTCTATTTGCATAAAAGCCCGAATGACAAAAGAGGGCATCAGATCCCATTATAGTCGGCTGTGAGCCACTAAGTGGGTGCTGGGAACTGAATGCAGGACCTCTGGAAGAGCAGCCAGTGCTCTTAACTGCCAAGCCATCTCCAACCTCCCGCGGTGTCTTTAAAAGCCTTTTGGTCTAAAAGCTCTGGGTTCCGCTGGGGTCCTGACTGCCTGAGTGTAGTCCTAGACCACTGAATTAAAGACTTCCGTGTCTGCATGGTCATCTCTGGCAGGCTCACCATAACATTCATAAAGTCTACTTGATCGGTTAACAAATATGAGACACCAAATTCTAGCAAGGAACTTATAATAAACATTTTCTGCCTGATTTTCATTAAGTGTGATGCGCTTTCTTGAAAAAAATCCAAGCAGCGCTTTCACCTGGGTCATATAAAAGAACTCTTAGCAGAAAATTCTTAACTTTTAAATGTTTTTTTTTCTTTTTGAGACAGGGTTTTTCTGTGCAACAGTCCTGGCTGTCCTGGAATTGGATTTGTAGACCAGACTAGCCTCAAACTCAGAGAGATCAGGCTGCCTCTGTTTCCCAGGTACTAGGATTAAAGACGCGCACAGCCACGACTATATTAAAAATTTACTTTATGGCCGGGCGGTGGTGGCGCACGCCTTTAATCCCAGCACTCGGGAGGCAGAGGCAGGCGGATCTCTGTGAGTTCGAG
>NC_022010.1:70334814-70339668 GCF_000317375.1 Microtus ochrogaster
AGTGCTGGGATTAAAGGCCTGCGCCACCACCGCCCGGCTGATTTAGCATTCTTAAGTGTATTCTCACAGAGCTGTTTTGTGAACTGACATATCTGGAAAAGGCACGCCTTGCTAAAGATGCTGTGGGCTCTGCTGAGAACTCCCTTGGCTGCTGCAGATGCAGGGCCAAGTTATCTTGTTGGCTGCCTTTGATTCAGTAACAGCCATTCAATTCCCAAAGCTCTTTCTGATTTTATATCCTTTCAACTGTCAGGTAAAACCAACCGAAAAGCTAAGGATGTCATCGGGTAGCCTTCCACCTTCGCGGAGATCTTGGCTTGCCATCACCTGCTCCTCCCCCCATGCCCTGTGCACTGACAGTCCATGGGATCCCTTCTGGTGATGGACCATGCTATTCACAGGAACCCAAACCTGTGCTCTGGGTCACGACACTCATATTTGGCTCAGAATAAACTCTAGTTTCCTCTGAAGTGAGAGCTGTTTTGCTTTGACTGCCGGTTTCACAACCTTGCCCTGTCATCATTCACAGGAATGCAACTTTTGCTCTTTGGATCCCTTTAAGTGGACTCCAGGGAAACGTAAGGGCCACCTCTCTTTACTCCCCATCAGCAAGAGACCAAAATGCAGAATGGCTCATCAGCCATCAGCAATGCTTCAGAGAGGTCAGTTGTCAAGATGGAAAGTGACTGAAAAAGCCAGGGACTAGCTTTCTTAGGCGTTACTGATCACACCATGAGATGGCGACATTCACTGGCGTCCAGCCTCAGCTCCGGCTGCACTCAGCACTGCCCTTTAACAGTCCTATGACTTTCCAGAGCAAGCAGCTGAGATCCGTTGTAACTTCAGTGCCTCAGGTGCCACTGATGGACTCCACGCACCAACATGTGATAGCTTCTGATGCCACAGAGTGCCAAAGTCCTTGGTACTGAGGAATGTACAAGAAACCAGGACCTGTTGTCAAAATCCAACTTTCACCTCCAGCTTCCTTCAGAATACATCACTATCATGCTGGTGAAGAGTCCAAGAATAAGAAAATAAAAATGTCGATTCCAGAAATAGGAATGTAAAAATAGAGAAATATGAAGTTGTAAGCCTAGGAGAATGAGAGCAGACTGTCAGCGGCTTTCTCAGCAGCTTGAGGATTAACTATTAACAGTGGGTTACTCCGCTTTACAACCCATAGCTCTGTTCACAAGGCCAAAGCATCTCTGCAAACTGAGAGCTAGCCTACAGATATGAGTTGAGTCACCTTTTAGGAGATAGATATATGACCTCTGGGTTATGCGTTTTCCCTGCTATGTGAAACTGGCAGCATCTAAGGGGAGACCACAGAAAACACCGCCTGGAAGTACCAAGGAAGACAATAGATTAAGTACAAACACTAGTTTAACTGAAAAACTCTGTTAATGGAGATTGTAAAGTAAGGCAATCTGTATCTGAGTTTTACCTTGAGATTGTAAAAATTCCTTTGTTCACACCGAATGCTTGGTGCCCCTACTATGAAAAGCTGGGTTCAGAAACCAGCCTTTACCACAGCCTTAAAATCCATCTTTGGCTGTGGGCTCATCTAGTCGATAAACTTTTTGTGCCCCATGGAGAACCCCCCCTCATTCTGGAATAAAGTTTGCTTCTGGTTTATTAGACTTTGGTGGTCTGTCCCATCTTTGCGTGACCCCCCCCTGGACCCAATGGCTGGGAGGGAGCCCTAGTCTCTGCCAGAGACAGTGGTTGCAGGGCACAGGGGCCCAAGGTAAATCTACACATGCATTTCCAGGCTTTTGTTCTGGCCTTTCTAAACCTAGCAGTTTTCGTCAAAACTGTACATAAACTAAAGTATGTCTAAAACTGTTTTCTTTTTCTTTTTTTTTTTTTTTTTTGGTTTTTTCGAGACAGGGTTTCTCTGTGGCTTTGGAGCCTGTCCTGGAACTAGCTCTGTAGACCAGGCTGGTCTCGAACTCACAGAGATCCTCCTGCCTCTGCCTGGGATTAAAGGCGTGCGCCACCACCGCCCGGTTTTAAACTGTTTTCTTTAGGCTAGCGTGAGCCCCCCAGCCCAAGCCTTACCGGTGGGGTTCTGGTGGGAGCAAGGTCATGAACCTGCAGGGTGAACTTTACTATGCTTTCCTGAAAAACAGGAAGTAGCCCACAGATTCCCCACAGGGGACTGTTTCAGTTGGTACGGTGATCATTCTCTGCTTGAATTCTGGCGAGTAGCCTGATGCTAAATGCCTAGTTCCTGGACTTTGTTGTTTCCCTCTGTTCCTGATTTCCATAGAATAAGTGGTAATCTGGTTTTTTTTTTTTTCCCTACTGATTACTCAAATTCTCCTCCACCTAGAAAAACAACTTCCATTGCTTGCCTGTTGGAACACTGAAACAAAATGTTGCCTATTTAAGCCAATGAAGGGCTTTAAGATTTATTTATTTTTATTTTAGGGTATTTTGTTTGCAAATATGTCTGTGCCACATGTATGCAGTACCTTTGGGGGCCATAAGAGGGCACCAGATCATCTCTGGAACTGGCATTACCGACAGTTGTAAGAGGCCATGAGGGTGCTAGAAACAGAACCTGGGTCCTATGCAAGAGCAGCCAGTGCTCTTATTCACTGAGCCATCTCTCCAGCCACAATGAAGAAATGAAAGCAGGAAGCTCACCTGTCCCTCATCCAAACCCCATCCTCTCAGAGAATTTCCAACAAAGAAAAGGCACCAACAGCCCAGTTCTGCATTCTTGGTGGCTGCAGCCTCTCCTCCCCTGAAGTTGCCAGCAGCCCAAGACCATACTGGGCACCACAGGGCCCAGCCATGAAAAGCTCAATAGGGGCCAGAGTGTCAATAGTTTACCCTAAGGCAACAAGTGGTTCCAAGAAAGACCACAAACTGAGACCACCCAGGAATAGAGCATCAAAAGGAAATTCCTAATGTTCCTGCCATTGTAGATAGAATCACCGGCCAGCACACATTCATCGCTTTTTCACCCCAAGACTTGGCTTTTTCTGCCAATCAGGGTTCCTGAATCTTAGAAATCCCTCACCCCAACCTCTGATATTATAAAAAACTGAGAGAGATGGACACGTGGAGAGTCCGAGTTTGAACTTGAATAGGAATAAAGTCTTTTACATACAGGACTTGGTCTCCTGGTTGGATTTGGGGGACTCTGTGATCTGGGCATAGCAGGCACAGACCTCGCTTATGGAGGACATGTCATCACCCCTTGCCTACAGGGTATTTAAGCTCCCTGCTTTAGGCACGTGATTTCTCCTGCCCCTTCTCCTGCCTTGGTCCCTGGGGCTGGAGAACTCACCCAGGAGTTGCTTTGCTCAGAATAAACCTGTTCTTTTACTATTTCAATTCTGCTTGACCTGGCTTGGTGAAGAAACCTACTGTAGAGCTACAGAAAACCTACTACTTGTCTCAAAATAAAAATTTTGAAATGATTTGGTATATAGTCAGGCAGTCCTGGTTAGTTCTAAGCATCACAAACACAAATGAGACAATGGTCATAGGCATGGTGGCACAGGTTCTGGGGGACTAAGGCAAGCAGATCATTTCTCAAAAACCAGGGGCTAGGAGGAAAGAGAACCAGATTAAGAGTCCACCAAGAGACGAATGGATAAAGAACAATGTGGTACAGTGTGATTTCACAGAAGTGTGAACAGTGTGATTTCACAGAAGTGTGTCCAGTGGGATTTCACAAAAGTGTGAACAGTGGGGTTTCACAGAAGTGTGTCCAGTGTGATTTCATGAAGTGTGAACAGTGGGATTTTTATGCAGTCATAAGGAAAAGGTGAAATGATGACATTTGCAGAAAGATGGATGCAACTGGAAGTCATTATGTTAAGTAAAATAAGCTAGACTCAGAAAACAAACTCTGTGAGTTTTCTATATATATGTATGTACACTATGTTTATAGGTGAGTTTTCTATATGCATGTACTATGTTTACATGTGAGGTTTCTATATGTATGTATGCTATGTTTATAGGTGAGATTTCTATATGTATATACTATGTTTACATGTGAGTTTTCTATATGTATGTACACTATGTTTATAGGTGAGTTTTCTATATGCATGTACTATGTTTACATGTGAGGTTTCTATATGTATGTACACTATGTGTACATGTATGTGTGTGTGTGTGTGTGATGAAACCAGAAATAGGATTGTTAGAGAGGTAGATGAGATCTTAAGGAAGGTAGATGATGGTGAGGATGATGGGGCACATTCAGTACAAAGGAGAAGGGTGACTGACTAGTGGTGGGGATGGGGGGGGCGAGTATGGGGGAGAGGAATGGACCAGAATGAACCCTAATGACATCGTGATGAAACCCATCACTTTGTGTATTAACCTGAGATTAACAATAATGATGATGATGAAAACCAAGGGCTAGGATGCAGCGTGGTGGGCTGCAGAATACTGTCCTAGTGCCTGCTATGTGCAAAGCCCAGGGCTGACCCCAGTCCCGCAGAAGAGGAGGGGTCTGACCCCAGTCCCGCAGAAGAGGAGGGGTCGCAGAACACAGGAGGATATGTCAAAGTTCTGGCAGACATTGTCCTAACATGGGGACTTGAGCATCTTATGTGCAAGTGTAACAGGGCAAGGCCGTGCAGAGACTCCTCCATCCATGATTCTCGCTCAGGCCAGTTCAGGTTTAACTAGAATTTGATCTCCTTGGTGGAGAATCCTGTGGTAAATTACCTACCTCTATTCTAGGACCCAGGGCCAAGATGCCACAGCTAACTTAGCTCCTATTAAAGTGCTTGATGGGGGCTGGAGAGATGGCTCAGCGGTTAAGAGCATTGCCTGCTCTTCCAAAGGTCCTGAGTTCAATTCCCAGCAACCACATGGTGGCTC
>NC_022010.1:70344888-70345719 GCF_000317375.1 Microtus ochrogaster
AAAAAAAAAAAAGTGCTTAATGGTGAAAACCTTTCCCTGAAGCTGCAGAGAGAGATACCAGGATGTGGCTTTTGCCTTTAAAAGCCCCCTGGTCTAAACGCTCAAGGCTACACTTGGGTCCTGACTACCTGAGTGTAGCCCTGGCCAACTGGAACAAAGGCTTCCAGCTGGCTCTCCCTGTGTCTGAGTGGTCATCTCTGGTGGGCTCCCTGTAACATTTGGTTTTGGAGTCAAGGAATACTGTACATCTGTGTTTAAACTGCAGCCTTTGATAAAAATGAAAATAGCCACAGTCTTAGTCAATATTAGTAACTGTAGAATAAGGATATTTTAACTGTACCATGGCTTTTTTTCTCTTTTTTTTTTTTTTTTTTTGAGCTAGAGTCTCACTAAGTAGCCTGGGGATTTCTTGGACCTCATATCAATTCCCTTGCCTCAGCTTCCCAGTTCCCGACCCTTAAATCCTGGGATTATAGGCACGAGCAGCTACATCTGGGTAGGGTTTACTGTTTCTAGTATTTTTGAATTTTCTTATGAACACACATTGCTTTTATATTGGGACAAAGAGAAGGATTTAAGGAAAGCATCCTTGGAGAAGTATCTGTGCTTCACAGACATCATTGCCCAGCAGGCAGGGTGGCAGCTCACCGATTCCCCGGCAGGCAGCTCTAACATGACACAACTTTGAGAGCCCCCAGACAAGCCTGCTGGAACTCACTATCCGAGGAGACTCAGAAGACAGGCAAAGCTGACATGTGAGTCTGTGGATGGTTTCTCTGCAGTGCTAAGGACCGCGGCACCGCGGGGCTGCTGACCTTTTTTTTTTTTTTT
>NC_022010.1:70345911-70351438 GCF_000317375.1 Microtus ochrogaster
CCTACATTCTCACACACACACCTACATTCTCACACACACACCTACATTCTCTCTCTCACACACACCTACATTCTCACACACACACCTACATTCTCTCATGCACACACCTGCATTCTCACATACACACCTGAAGGTCTTTTTGGTCCTTCTTGCTCTCCAGATTGGGTGTTCTCGCCACAAAGTCATTCAGCATGCTGTTGGGAGACAGACAGCTTCTGGTCAGATGGTTACAGAAATAAAATAAAATAATATAAAATAAAATAAAATAAAATGTGTTTCTATAGGAAACACTGTGTCCCTGTGCGTGTAAAGACGCCATACCTGAGAAGCAGAAAATACCCAGGGGGAGCCAGGTTCAGCTGCACAGACTCCTTCAGGACGCCCAAGAGCGCAGGAAAGTTCTCCTGCAAGTCTGGTACAGAGAGCCTGTTTGTAAAGCAGAAGCAGGGAACAACAATCTCAGCGCGACAATACAAGCATGTTTACTTAGAAGCACATAGATGCAAGAACGAGATAGGCAGTGTATCTGATTGGCCCAATGCTTGCCTGCTGTAGTTTTTTACAGTCTGTGCAAGCTTGGCTTTAGCACTGCGGCAAGCATCTGTAGGTAGAGTACCAGAATTCAGCTGCTGACATGTGGGGTACTCTGGGTTTTATTGTCTGTAAAATAAAAGCCTCAATGAGCTGGCCAGCTTTCCTCTCTGGCTGTGCTTGTCCAGCACTGAGGACAGCAAGCATCGTGGGTAGTAAGGATGCAGCATAAAGGAAGGTGACACTCGCTAGTGACCGCTGCCCATGGCAGCTCTCAAGAAGAGAGGAGGATGCTGATGTCACCACTACACGGCCAGGCACTGTAGCACAGTTTGCCAAAGCTCAGATGCAGTCAGGGGGCCGCAGGTCCACACGCTGGCACCTACCTTGCTCCCTCTTGTTCCCCCTTGGTGGTTCCTCCTCTGCAGCAGAAGGATGACAAGAACCTAAGCTGAATCTTCTGGGCAGCTCAGAGCACAAAGGCCTCTAAGGTCAGCTGTTGTCACAACAGCACTGCTATCCTAAGGAGTGGCCTGACTAGCCCAGAGGAGTGCAAAGACTCGTGGTGAAGACTGACAATTAGCGTGAATTTAATCATCAACTCCAGGACCGCAGGACTACAGCCCTTAGTTCACCTGTCATCAACCCAGGGACTGCAGGACTACAGCCCTCAGTTCACCTGTCATCAACCCAGGGACTGCAGGACTACAGCCCTCAGTTCACCTGTCATCAACCCAGGGACTGCAGGACCACAGCCCTCAGTTCACCTGTCATCAACCCAGGGACCACAGCCCTCAGTTCACCTGTCATCAACCCAGGGACTGCAGGACTACAGCCCTCAGTTCACCTATGATCAACCCAGGGACTGCAGGATCACAGTCTTCAGTTCACCTTTGGGCAGAGGTAGGCTATGAGGACTGGGAATGGCAGAGATGTGTGAACCAAGGAGACTGTACTGAGTTGTCAGACATGTTTACTATGAACCCCGTCCCCTACAACTCTAATGGACAGGCTCATGTGTTTCAAACACATGGTTTCCAGATGGTGGCGCTGTTTAGGGATGCTGTGGAATTTGGCTGGCTGAGGTGTACGCCCCTCCATCCCTCACTTATCCCAGCACAGACAGCCCTGGCCAAGCTGTACCAGGGATGAAGCAATAGAGGCCCAGCTAAAGGCTCTGTGTATGCTGGGGAATCCCCCGCACACCAGCTTCAGTCCACATAGAAATTCAGCTGAGTAAACCAAACCAGAAGTCACTGGGCATAAACCACAGGAGGCCCTAAAAACCATTTCTCCTTTTTCTAAAAGGGGCCTTTTTCACTTTCCTAACTGTGGGTCTTTAAAGTCCACATCAATCTGAGCCTTTTCCAGCTTCAAAGGGCCCCTGAAAAGCTTCAGGGATGCAAACTATCCAAGGTCAGCTCAGCTCCTCAGAGAAAGAAAAGAACAGATGCTGAGGCCACGCCCCTAAACCGAGGCCACGCCCCTTCCTGGGGAAGCGTGAAGGCACTGAGGATCTCTCTGAACTCAAGCCACACTGCTCCTTGGTGGCACCTGCAGTGCAGACTTGCCGGAGGAGATGCTCACCTCTGGATGAAGGCATAGCAGAACTGCAACACAGGAATGTCCACCAGGGGCGATTTCTGAAAAGGAAGGCCATACCAGTGACCCAGGCTGGGAGGAAGGCAGAGAAGACAGCAACACTGGTCACCCAGGCCAGGAGGAAGGGAGACAGTCAGAGAACTCAACAGAAAACTCAGGAGGTCTGCAGCTGCTATGGTCTAAATGGGAAACCGTCTCCCACAAACTCATGTTACACACTGGTTCCCCAAATGGAGGTGCTATTCAGGAGTCTGAAGGACCTTCCAGAGGTGAGACAGACCTCTCACTGGGGGAGGGGAAGAAGATGAAGGTGAAGGTGACAAGCCTTTGAAGGTCACATTGTGGCCCTTGGATGGGCCTGCCGTCTCTTTTCCTGGTCTGCTGTGACATGGACAGTCTCCACATACATTCCTGATACTACCATGAACTGAGCAGCTCGCAATGCCTTCCCTACCATCATGGATGGAGTCTTATGAACCATGAGCCAGATACCTATGGCTTTCCTTCCTCAAGCTGTCTGTTTTGTAGCCAAGTGACATGAAACCAACTCTTACCTAACCCGAAGAAACACAAACACAAAGAGGTAAAGAGGTCCTACTAGCTGCGTGTGTCCTGGCAACAGAGTTAGCCCGTCAAGGGCATTTCCTGACACCACTTCCTGAATACACTTGGTCAAGATCTCCTGCTCCTCAGTGTCCTCAATCCCTGCTCCTCTCTGGCTCAGTGGCCTTAGTATCTAGGGACACGAGTGGGAGAAAGCTGGCCACCGGCCTTGGGAGACCCAGAGGCAGAGCTCCAGTGAACAGGGGAGGCATCCGTGCCCTTGTAACTTCTGCCCTTTAAGCACTTGGCTGATTCTGTAATCTGCCCCTCAAGTATTTTTAGGGTGACGTCCTGTGGTGGTTTGAAAAAAAATGGTCCCCATAGGCTCATAGGGAGTGGCACTTTTAGGAGGTGTGGCCTTCTAGGAGGAAGTGTGTCATTGAGGGTGGGCTTTGAGGTTTCAAGTATGCAAACCAAGGACTCCCTGTCTCTTCCTACCGTGTGTGCGTGAACTCTCAGCTACCTCTCTAGCCCTACGTCTGCCTACATGCCGCCATGCTCCTGCCATGACAACAACAGAATAAACCTCTGAAACATGAGCCATCCCCAGGTCCATATTTTCCTTTGTTCATGGTCGTGGTGTCTCTTTAGAGCAACAGAAACCCTAACTAAACCCTTTCTTTCTTCCAATTATTTTCCAACCTGGAATACAAACTGAAACAACATTCAGTCTACTCTGTTGCCAGTTCATCTGCATGCAGTTCAAGTGTGTGCAATCCATGTGTGTGCAATGCATGTGTGTACAATTCATGAGCATGCAGTTCATGTGTGTGCAATCCATGTGCATGTAGTTCATGTGTGTACAACCTCCGTGTGCAACTCGTGTGTGCAATCTGTGTGTATGTAATTTATGTGTGTGCAATCTGTGTGTATGTAATCCATGTGTGTGCAATCTATGTGCAAGCAGTTCAACTGTGTGTAATCCGTGTGTGTGCAATCCATGTGTGTGCAGTTCATGTGTGTGCAATCTATGTGCATGTAGTTCATGTGAATGCAGTTCGTGTGTGTGCAGTTCAAGTTTACAATCCATGTGTGAGCATCTCGTGTGTGTGACTAGAAAAGGTCTTGATAAGGACTCGATAGATGGTTAGGTAGAAACTCGCCAGAACAACTCACAAGCTTCACAGTTCAATCCCGCTCCCCCCCCCCCAAGACTGAAGGTCTCATCCACTCCAGCATCCTCAGATGGACACTGGCTGAGAAGGACATCCAGAATGCTGTCCCCAGCTCTCTTTAGTTCCTTCAACAGGCACATCTGATCTGCTAGACTTGGGCTCGCCGTTGTGACAGCCCCAGTTCCATAGAGCTGGCAACTTCACACAGACAATATCTGAACCCTGGAGCACAGAAGTCCCGGCTACCTGCAGCCCCTACTAGAGACCACACCAGTGAACCTGTAAATGCTTGGCTTCATGACTTTCTTCTGTCCTGGAACTACACTCATGCAACCTCTCCCACAGTTGGACACGTCCTTCAGGATAACTTAAATATGTGTTCCTGGACCACTGTCACTCACACTTGGTCAGACAAACTATTTTCTTATTTCTTTCAAGCAGAGCTGGTTTACAGTCATCCTCCAAGCCTTCTGTGCTGCAGCTCATATGGTCTCTACCTTCCCCAACTGTCTGGATAAGCTTGTTCTGACTGTTTTCAGCTTGCCCTGGACAAACTTTCTCGGCTAGGTGTTGACATTGTGCTGTAAGAGCTACAGCCATCAACACCAGCTGAAGCTGTGTCGTTCAAATGGCTGCAGAGAAAGCGCAAGGTTGCCCGAGGAATCCACTGTTTATCCTGAACAGTCTCTGTGCACACTCCTCACCGGCTTTCCTGGAGCCTTTCCTTATCTGAGCTGAGGACTATTAACACACTCGCTGTCCCTGAGCGTGTGCCTTCCACAACTCTCATCCTTCTCAAGGACACTTGGTCCTTTGGAAGCAGCACCACAGGAAAGCCTGACCTCTATTTCCTAGGCTCTATGGGAGGGTCAGGTCTGACGTCCATGAACACTCATCTCATACTTGGACCCCTCCTGCCTGCTCCACTGAGACCTCCCACCTTCCCTGACCCATTTGATCTCATGTTCCTGTCCTTACCTAGTCTCCCCCCCTTCCTTCGTCATCAATACACACACAAATGGAAACTGAGCCCAGCACCTCCCCTGCCAAGGTGGCTGCTGAATCACGGGCCTGCGCCTGTCTTACACTCTGCCCTTGTTTGTGCTCCACACCTCTCAGGCTGTGCAGTTCCCAGGCAGGTGCCACTTCCTCTTTCTAAAAACTGTTCCACGTGGTGCATAGAAGGTGCTAAGAGTTGAGTACCAGGCAGTGCATGTGGCAGCAGGGGACAGGCAAACTAACCTCACCTCTGAACTACAGCACCAGACCTTGGACGCCCCGTCCAAAACACAGTGACAGCCTTCATTCCAACCCGAGAATCCTGGGCTTGTTCCCTGGGGCTTCTCACCTCATCGCCTTTGATCTGCTGCGGCCTCTTCACCACCTCCTTCACCAGCTGAAGCACCGACTCTGTCTGCAGGGTGCTGAGAGCACAAACCAGGTCCACAAGCGTGTGCTGGGATGCACTAGCCACGGGGACTATCTGTCCAGAAGAAAAGAGTACCTTGGACGCTTATAGGGGGAAACAAAAATCAAACAACACAAGTATAACCTTCCATAGCTGCTATGGCACACACAGCTTTCCACAGCTGCTATGGCACACACAGCCTTCCACGGCGGCTACGGCACACACAGCCTTCCACAGCTGCTATGGCACACACAGCCTTCCACAGCTG
>NC_022010.1:70351538-70352903 GCF_000317375.1 Microtus ochrogaster
CACACAGCCTTCCACAGCTGCTATGGCACACACAGCCTTCCACAGCTGCTATGGCACACACAGCCTTCCACAGCTGCTATGGCACACACACACACACATACACACACACAGCCTTCCACAGCAGCTCTGGCACACACACAGCCTTCCACAGCAGCTCTGGCACACACACAGCCTTCCACAGTGGCTCTGGCGCGTACACACACACACACACACACAGACACACACACAGACACACACACAGAGCCTTATACAGTAGCTACCACCAGAGAAAGAAATTGGCTTTTGCCAGTGTATATGAATGTATGTTCATGTGTGAATCCATGTGTGTGTACGAAGGTATGTTCATATGTGAATCCACATGTGCGTATGTTTCTGTGTGCATGTATGCATGTGTGCATATGTATGTGGAAGCCCAAGGTTCATGTTGGCTGTCCTCCACAATTATTCTCTGCCTTTTTTATTTTCATTTTATTTATCACGTGTGAGTGCATATGTGTAGGAATGCATGTGCCATGGAACACAAGCTACAGTGAACATGAAAAGGTTAGAGGACCATCTGTGGAAATCAGTTCTCTCTGTCTACCACTCGGGTCAAGGAGCGCAGCAGCAGCACACTTATGCGCTGGGCCCGCTGGCCAACCCCTCTCTGTTCACATCTTACCTTCATCTTGCTGTGGCGCCGAGCCTGCTTTCTGCTCCACACTGTAGCAACTGCAGCTATCAGCTGAACCCCGAGATGGGCTGTCAAGGGGTTCAGCAAGTCTAAAATCTTTTGTCTTATGATCTGGGAAACAAAAAAGCAGGAAGTTAACTGCAAATAAGAAGTTTTCCCAGAAAGGTTTCAGGCCTTCGTCCGATGCACACTTAGCTGCCATCTACAGTAAGAACCGACTCAGAACTGCAGCCGTGTGTTTCACTGCTGAGGGGACTGGGACAGAGCAGGGGCAGACATCCCTTGCAGGAGTTGGATATGAGATGGGACATGCCACCCCTGCCAGAGGAAAGGCACAGTGAGTGGCCAGGAAGGAGGGGTACAGCTAGATGAGGTGCTTGACAGATCTTGAGGCGGTAAATGTCCCGGAGGAGCAGCTAACCCTGGTCAGCCTCCACCCTGGCCTAAGGTCTGTCAGTCTGCCCAGGACTGCACCCTCCCTGACACCACAGAGCAGCTAGCGGCAGGCCATGGCCCATTGGAGCATGCTGTCTGCCTCCTCTCATTTCTGGCCTCTGCTGTGAGGGCAGGAACTCTGTCGTGTTGGCCCCAGGACCATGGGCAGAGTTCACTGAGTCCTCACTGTTCAGTGTGCAGGATGAGGAACCAAGGCTCACACAGTGAGTGTGCAGGATGAGAACCGAGGCTCACAC
>NC_022010.1:70353033-70372941 GCF_000317375.1 Microtus ochrogaster
TGCAGGATGAGAACCGAGGCTCACACAGTGAGTGTGCAGGCCTCCACTTCCTGAGTGGGATTAATGGTGTGTACTACCATGCCCAGCTTATTCCTTTTTTTAAGAATCCAGTAACGCTGATTTTTATTTATAATTAGCGTGTGATGTGTGAGTATATGATCGTGTGTGATATGTATGTGTGAGAGTAAACTGTGTGCCACAGCACATGTGTGGAGCTCAGAGGACAACCTCGTGTGGGTCTGGAGGATCAGACTCAGGTCACCATGTCAGAAAGGCAGGCGCTTCTGCCCACTGAGTCGTCTCACCAACACCAGTGGGGTTGCTACCTACAGCATGCGTGAGAGAGTTACCCACAGGAACACAGGTAACTTGTATCACAGAAGAGAAACCTCCTCAGGGAGGGGCAGAGCACCACACGCTTAGGGTCTCCTGCGTATCTTCCTCCCCCACACCACGAAATGCTAGTGGGCCCCAGAGTCTCATGGGGTCCATCACAGCTGCTCTGACTTCAAGGCAGCAAGGGCCATGACAGGTACTCTACCAGCACCTCTGGAGCGGATGGAACGTTCTGCGTGTACCTGTCCATCAGAGCATCTCAGACGCCAGTGCCGCCAAGCACCGATGAGCGTGTGTCTGAAGGCCTGGACGGTTCTGAGGCACACAAACAGTAACAGATAATCACAGACCAGCTCTCGTGCCTGGAGCCTTCTGAGACAGAGCTGTGAAAACTGACACAGTCAGTGTTTGGGGGGTGATACGTTCAATAAGATAACTCTTGAAAGCACACTGACAGCTCACACTGGAGTGCCCAGGCCTCAGGGGACTCCTTGGACACTCAGGTGAAGGCCGAGTCAATCATCAGGATTCAGTTTCGTCAAGAATGAGCTTCCAGCAAAGGCTGAAACCACTCACCCTCCTCTGTTCTGTATAAAAAGGAAAACATCAGTTTCTGCGAGAAAGGGTCTCAGGCAAAGGTGGCCGCTAGCTCAGTTTGTAGCTGAGGCTCCTGAACTGCTGGTTTTCCAGTTTCCACTTCTCAAATGCTGAAAATTATAAGCATGTGCCATAATATTTACCTTGAGGAGAGACCTCTGCCTCTCATTTGAACTGTGGATCCTACTAAGCATTTTTAATGACTTTTGTATCTGTTTCTATACATAAACATTTTCCTTTCATTGTTTACTGGGACAAGGTCTGGCTACATAGCCCTGACTGGAACTCACTGTGTAGATCTAGCTGGCCTCAAACTAGATCTTGCAGCAACATTACTCTTCTGAGTGCGGGGAATGCAGGCATGTGTTACCATGCCTGGCTTACGGGGACAAAGGAGATGGGAAGCCAGAGACAGAATCAGCACAGCACTCAAACGACACACTCAAGAGGTGACTGACCTTGGTGGTTTTAAAGTAAACGGAGGAGGATCCTTTTGTGGCTCCCAGGAGATCCACGGGTCTCTTCTGAGTTTCCTCCTTTCTGAGAACATTCCAGATAAGGGCCATGGTATTCACAATTCGAGGCAGCTCTTCCAGAATGGCGTTCTTGGCATTTCTCAAGTTGATTGGGTCACTGATGGCAGCAGTCTGAAAGTTCAGATGTGGTGTGAGAGGGGCACCAACCAAGCTCCCTCTCACCACTACCCATGAGGTAGCCTGGAAGTGACATCTGTCCCTGCATGTGCCAAGTCACAGCTGACATGCAATGCTGCAAATTATAAACTTTTTTTTGACAGGGTCTCTCTACATTTATGTAGCCCTAGCTGTCCTAGAACTCACTACATAGACCAGGCTGGCCTTGAACTCAGACTTCCACCAGCCTCTACCTCTGGAGTGCTGGGATTAAAGGTGTGGCCACTATAACTGGCTTAGACTTTCAAATCAATCAACAGTAAGTGTATTTTAATATTGTGTTTTGTTTTGTGCTTTAAAGAGAGGGTCTCATGTAGTCCAGACTGGTCTCCAACTTGCTACTTAGCCAAAGATGTCCCTGAACTCCTGATCCCCTTGCCTCCACAAGTGCTGGTAGCACTGTAGGCAAGCACCACCAGGCCCAGCTTTTGTCCTAAGACTTAGCTAGACAGAGAAGGGCAGCCTCCTGAGAGGCCACAAGCACAGTGTCACCACATCAGGAGGTAAACAAACAAACAAACAACAACCAAACACTCAGACTAAGGTGAGTGCAGGACAAGGGAGATGGTTCAGTAAGGACAGAGTTCACTGTACATGCACGAGGACCTGAGTTCAAATCCAGAGCATCTACACAAAAAGTTGGACATAGCTGTATACGCCTGTAACTTCAGTATTGGGAAGGAAAACCCAGCAGATCCTGGGGGCTCACCAGTCAGCTGACCGGTTAGCCAAAGCAGACAGCTCTGTTTCAGTGAGAGATCCTGTCTTAAGGCAAAAAAGCAGAGAGCAATAAAGGAAGACATCCAAGTCTTCCTCTGGCCTCCATATGCTATGCACGAACACAGGGTTATGAATCTGCCATGGAGGCAGGCAACACACACACACACACAAACACACACACACACAGAGCAATATAAGCCTAAAATCAAACAATCTGCTTTGTATTTTATCCCCATTACCAGCTGATGGAACAATGGGCAACAGCTGAAGGAACTCACCCTTATTTGTTTCCTGTGCACATATACCTATGTGCATGTCCACATTTGCATACTTGCATACATTTGCATAATACACTCAAACTCATACATATTCACACTCAATTTGCATATCTTCTTTACATTTATAAGATGTTTGTATCATTCATTACTTTTTTTTCCAAATTGATAGCAGTTCTTTATTGGGATGGTAATGGAGCAACACATTTCATATAATATTTATTCATCTTGTTTTAGGTTATAGTGTTATGGAATATATTTCTTATTTAATGCCTCTGAGGAATTATTCTTCATGGTTAAGAAACAAATCTAAAAGATATATTTTTGGTACCTTGCACTTTCATTCCTAGAGATTTGCCCTTATGTGAGAGACCATTTATTACTATTATATGCTTGACACAGTCACAACCCAGTAAAGACAAACAATACAAGCAATTTTCCTCAAACTCAGGGGAAAGAAAATGTACCTTTTTGTGTTGGGTGGGCTGTTCCAAAAGACAGAAATGGCTAATGGTTGTCAGACCTTCCAGAAGCGTGAGTGGGTAATCCGGAGAAATGTTTTCCCTCTTCGCAGTTGTGCTATGGCGAAGAAATGAGAAACTGTTCAGTAAAATAACCGGGAGGAGATGACAAGACTCTTAGTCAGAGGACCTGAGCTTGATTCCTGGAACCCACTTAGAAGGAAAGAACTGACTCCTAAGTTGCCCTTTGAAGCTCACGCACGCACATGCACACATGCATGCACACATACCTGTACACATATGCATGCAAACACAAATAGCTGGTCAATAAATATTAGAAACTCTGAATTGTGAAAGGTGTAGCTCTTCATGTCGATGGCTTCTGCAGGGGTGGGGAAGGACTGGGTTTTCTTTAAGAGCTGCCGCTGGAACTTTGACCGGGTTCCAGTGAGTGTATTGGGCAACACAAATTAGACTTGGTATTCTTCTTCTCCTTTTCTTTGAGTGAGGTCACAAAGGGGTGCAGGTAGACGGTAGGGAGGTGTGGGGGATGGGTAGATGGACTGGGAAGAGAGGGAAGTAAGTGTGATCAGGGTGTAATATGTGAAACCCCAAAATAATAAATAAAAATAGTCATGCTGGGGGAAAATGAGACGCTGGGCTTGAGAATTTAAAAGATCATGAAGCCATGATGGTTTTCAGTCCAACACTTAAACACAGAAAGTAGAGAGAAGTCACTGTGCTGTGCTTGGTGAAATAAAATGTTCCCCAAATGAAATGTATAGGCATCTTTGATCTTATCGAGAAATGGTCTAAGGTGTTTTAGACTTACTCTGAAGGTGGTTCTGGTTTGGTTTATTTCTGCTTTGTAAAACTAACAGACTCAACTGACTATCAACTCTGAGATGGGCTGGGTAGCTGTGTGGGGTTTATTTAATTTCACTCTGATGCAGGATTATCGTGTAGCGCAGAAAGCCCCACATAGCCAAAGATGGCCCCGAGAACTGGCTTTACGCAGTGCTGGGACTGAACCCACGGGTTTATAAAGGCTGCCAGGTAAGCACGCTACCAGACTATGTGGGGTTAAATCCAAAGGGTCCAAACATATATACTCCTGTTGACAACCACCAGTCTTCTCAGGGGGTTGGATTGGTTTTCAGTTGGTAATGCTGGCAAAACAAACATTCCCTACAAAACCTGTCATTAAGAGCATCAAGTTCAGCATACCCGACGGACAGCTTGACAGACTCGCTTTCGTACTGCTTGACCAGCTCGTCCAAATTTTTGCAAATCTGGATAACAAAGGGTGTCACCGTCCAGCCCAGAGACTTTCCAAAGTATGGTAAGGAATGTGTGACCAGGCTCACCCAGGCGGGGTGCATGCCATAGCCATAGGCGGGCTGCAGACCCCGCACCACGGCTGAGACCAGCAGACCCTGGGAGGTGAGGGGGTGGGGCTGCACGTACTGCATGGCGCCGATGGCCTGCTGAAAGTTAAGGGCCCTCTGCCACTCTCGGGACAGGGCTGGCTGACTCTGAGCGTCCTCCTGCCCCTGGCCCAGGTGGTGCTCCAGGACGATGAGTGCCTGCAGGAGCTTGAGCAGCTCAATCTGCAGTGGGTGCTCGCTCCAGATCTGGTCCTGCCCCAGGTTGATGAGGCTCTCCTCAAAGAGGCTGTCCTCCACCAGGGCCCTGCCTCGGTCAGCGGTGGCCAGGCCATAGCGCTTCTGGCTAGTGTACATGGAGGCCGACAGCGAGAGCAGGACGAACTCCTGGACCTTGCATCTCTGCAGCAGGCTATGGATAAACTCCACGTTCTTCCCTTCCGAGGACTTGGCCACTGAGACCAGCTGCGTCGTTATCCTAATCAGAACCTCCACACTCTTGACCTGCACGTCACGGTTGCCGAGGATGTCCCTGTGGCAGACCTTCAGGTGGCATGGGTAGTAGGACCGCAGGAAGCTCAGGCAGAGATAGGTGAGGAGCTCAATCAGCAGGGAGTGGGGGCACACATTGGGGGCTTGGGTCTGCAGCTTGCCATAAAAACTCTGGCCAACGAGAGCCTCCTGGTGGCGGGCCAGGAGGTTGGAGATGAGATTGAGGTGTGCAGTGGAGCTGGTGTCTATGCCGGTCCTGGACACAGCCTCAATGAACTCCTTGGGGTTGGTCTTGAGCACAGCCTCCAGCACAGAGAAGGCATAGAGGACCCTCTGGGAGTCGTAGGGCTGCAAGTAGAGCAAGATGTGTTTGAACAAGGCCTCGAGGGTCTCCTGCTTCTCTCTCTGCTGCTTCAACAGCCTCGAAGTGGTGATGGCTTGGAGCTCCACGTCAGCCTCCTCGTCGCTGGAAAGCGACTCAGAAGCCTGCGTCTTGTCCGAGTCTGCTCGTGCTAGGCTTAGCTTGGCGTTGGACTTGGCGCTCTCTGGCTGGAAGGCTGCCAGCAGGCCTGCTCGCTTCGAGTACACCCTGCTGCCAATGGGTATGGGTGCACAGCAGTTCTCCTCGTGGCTCAGGTCACGCAGGTCATGGGAGGGAGACGAGAACGGGGATGTGCTCTCACTGTCAGTGTGGCCAGAGCTCGTGTCTGCAGACTCCGTGTGCTCGCTGCTGTCCGGGCCACCAGAGGCCATCCTGTCTGGAAGGTCCATGTAGTAGGGCAGGTCTTCCTCACTCAGGTCGCTCCTCGGTGGGCATCTCTCAGGTTCCTTCTCGACTTCAGCCCAGATGGCTTCACGATCCACTGTGGTGAACTGGCCTAGAGGCAGGCGCTCCTCGGAGGCAGCTTCTTGCAGCTCAGACACCCCACACGCCTCTTTGAATGGGGGCTTCTTCCTGTTAAGCCAGCGATGTACGTCCTCTGGAGATCACAAATGACAAAGGACTTTAGACCAACATGGCTAGGGATGACAATTTAGCTACGAGGGGACAATGAGCTTAAACAGACAATGAGCACTGGAACTACACCCGAGCCTAGATTACATCATGGGTAAAACACAGACACAGCAGCACAGATAGGTTTAGCTCAGAGGGAAGAGTGCCGCCCAGCACCACACAAAGCCGGGTGCCGGCACACACAGGCACATCGGCTCTTTAGAACATTCAGGAGGCCGTCAGATTTAGTTCCACTGTCAAGGGTTTGTTATAGCAACTTTTGGGTTTGTTTTTGTTTCGTGACAAAGTCTTGCTTGTCCTCAGTAAGGTACTTTGAGGGCCGGGGCCTGCACGGGGAGCCACTGTATCTGCTGCACACATCAGTTCTGTCTTTATTCTAAACTTGGGAGAAGGCACTTGCATTCCACAGACACATGGGCGTATTTCAAAGCTGTGAGGGCAGGGCAGGCATTAAAGGTGTGAAGACAGGAAGGCGAGCACAAGACACACAGCACGGGTACAGGACTGTGACAGAGGCTGCTGGACTGTTAGAGCGTGTATCTGCAAGCATGGATATGAGGCACGTACAGGACAAAGGGAGGACTCAGCTGCAGAACAGCTGGAACACAGGAGCTGTGAAAGAGCGGGGGGGGGGGGGCATCGGCAACCCGCCAACGCCCCAGTTCATCAGCTGGCATTGTCGGTAATGCCTTTACTTCTGAATTTTTGTGGGGTATTTTAATTTTCTTTTTTGAGCACACATGAGCGTGCGCGCGTGTGTGTTTGTATGTGTGTGTGTGTGAGAGAGAGAGAGAGAGAGGGGAGAGAGAGAGAGAGAGAGAGCAAGCATATGGTGTGTGTGTGTGTGTGTGTGTGTGTGTGTGTGTGTGAGAGAGAGAGAGAGAGAGGGGAGAGAGAGAGATGTTTGTGTGTGTGCGTATGTATGTACGCTCAGATGCATGTGGGCACATCTGTGTGGGCATGTGTGGAAGCCTGAGGCTAATGTCTAGGGGCTTCCTCTACTGATCTCCATCTTAAAGCAGGGTCTCTCAGGTGAAGTCAGAGCTCTCAGACACAGCTAGGCAGCTTGCTCTGTGGAGCGCAGGCACAGCGGGGTGGACGGTGGACTTCTGCATTAGCAGGGAGCAGGCTACAGCACCAGGCAGTGCTGATGGGAAGTGGTGAGGCAGCGCAGAGATGAGTCCAAAGAAGCAGAGCAGGGGAGCTCTAAATAGCAGGAAGTAGAACGGGGGTTGGCGGCAGAAAGTGTGTTGCCACTAAGCCGAGGACCTGAGCTTGATCCTTGGGATTTGCCTGGTGAAAAGGAAAGAATTCCTGCAAGCCGACCTCTGACCTCTACACATGTATCATGGCATGCATTTGTCCATACACGTGTGTGGCACACGCACACACACATATACACACACAATACATGTAAAACAAAAGACAAAAGAAATACTAAAGCGTAGGGCTGGTGGGCAATTGGTTTCTATTTCTCTAAGTGCCCTTTCTTAGTAAGTGGAATCAATCAGTCTCCTTCCGAGGAGGCAGTCACCTTTCCCCCTAAGGACCATCAGCAGTTACAGGTTCAGGGAGGAACCTTGCACAGGGGAGGTCACCTTTCCCCCTAAGGTCCATCAGCAGTTACAGGTTCAGGGAGGAACCTTGCACAAGGGAGGTCACCTTTCCCCCTAAGGTCCATCAGCAGTTACAGATTCAGGGAAGAGCTTGTACAGGTACAGGGGAGGCCACTTGATTTTCCTCCACTTACCTCAGGATGGTGCTGTCTCTTTCTGAAAGATTAGCAGATTCCACACAAACTGACATTTTTAGTCACCCCAAACTATCCTAGATTTGGGGTTGCAGATCTACTCGGAGCACCTCGCGGCAACCTCATTTAACAATGGCGCTCACACGCAGGCCCCACACCTCTGCTAGACAAGGGAGGAGGCTTAGCTTTCTATATGCTGGCAAGGATGTTCTATCTGTGCTAGAGACACATGGATTGTTTTCTCTGGTGAGAAAATCAGGAATCCCAGTGCTTTCTAAGTAATTTGAAAAGTATCGCAATGAAAAATAACAAGCATGAGTTGTGACAGGATGGAATGGGGCTCTTTAAATGCATACATATATCATGAAATAGTTAAATAAAACATCCACATATCTCACTTCGCCGTTTCTTTTATGGTGAGAACATTCAGGATCTGCTTCCACAGAGGTGAAGCAAGAGCAGAGGCAGCTGCCAGAGGCTGAGTTGGGAAGCCAGAGGGTGTGAAGGCTGCTGCCCTCTGGTAGCAGCAAGGTGACCATAGCTAATAGTAACACGGCATATTTCAAATACTTCAGTGAAAACAGCAGTCCACACCTACCAGTTCAAAGTGCTAGATCCCGTGGTGCTTAAATGTTCAGCGTCTCCACAAACTTACAAGGGACGGTCACCCCGTGTAGGTAGAGCAGGCCTAGGCCTGCTGCTGCTGGCCTCCCTCCCCGGGGCTCTGCAGCTGCTCACCGGCTGAGTTCTCCCGCTTGAGGCAGTGGATGGAGGTCCTCTGGGTTTTGGGCTGGAGCAGCAGCAGCAGCATGGGCTCAAGGATGCGGGCCACATCCCCGAGGGAGAGCGCACGCACCAGCCAGCCCTGGGCTGCTGCACTGATGGCACCATCTGTACAAGCCAGGCTGTCCAGGACGACAAACAAGGACCTACAAGAGACGCCACTGAGCCCCTACTCTGCTGCCCCTGCGTGCCAGGCACTGAACGCAGACACAGACACCTCGGGAGCATCGTCATGGCCTTACAGACCAAGGAAACGATAGGCTGTGTGCCCAGCTGCGTATTGTGCCTTTAGAGTCACAGTGAACACATGGCCCAGACAAAGCAGAGTGGAATACACCAAAGAATACGGCATCCTAAGCGTGAAGTGGCCCCTTAGTCGGGAGACCATCCCTATCCTGGGGGATGTCTTCTGGTCAGGGTGAGCTACTGAGGCAGGGTGGGCTCTTCATCCCTGCCACGTGGAAATCTTCAGAAGTGTCTTACACTTCTGGGCCACATGAAATGACAGGACTGCGGACACAGTGCTCTGTGCAGCACGGAATGAGGTCAAGCACGGGGCCACAGCTCCAACGCGTGTCCTGCTGCCAGTTTCACCTGTCTCTCCCTCCCGAGCCCACACAAGACTTGGCTGAGAATGGCAGATCACAATGAAGAACCACCTCACCTGTCAAAGGAGCGATTGTGGGACGTCACACGACTGCCCTGGATCTCCCGTGTCAGATGCCAGATCACAGAAAATCGAAACAGAGCTTCCAGCCTTGTTCCCTTGATCAGGAGATAAACGGGAGGAACTTGGTCTCATCCTAGATCTTTATGAATCACTATAAGGCTTTTATTTATTTGTAGTACTGGGGGTTGAGCCTTGGGGTGCTCCAAGCAATTTTCTACCTAGCCCTCTTAACACTTTTGTTTTGATTCTGACATAGGGACTGTCTCAGTTGTGCAGGCTGGCCTTGAACCTGGACTCCTCCTGTCCCAGCCCCCCCTGAAGGGAGCATTGGCCTGTCACAGCAGGCTCAACTCCAACATCCATTTAAACAATGAATACAGGGCCAAAGAGATGGGCCATAGGGTAAAAAGGACTTGCTACCAAACCTGGTTGACTTGAGTTCAGTATTGGGGACCCACAAGGGTAGGAGAAAACTGACTCTGCCAAGTTGTCCCTGTGACATAGACACACTCTTACACAAATACATGTAAAAATATTTACATAACAAATGGAGTCACCAGAGCAGGAAGCAATTCCAGCCAAGACACAATGCTCTCACCAGAGTCCTGACCAGAAAGGAAAAGCCTGCATCCGCTCACTTCTCTTGCCCCCTCTGCAGAGCCCAGACTGTCCTAGAACTCACAGAGATGCTCCTGCCTCTGCCTCGCAAGTGCTGGGATTAAAAGGCATGCGCCATCTCTCCTGGCTTTAGAGGTATGTTTATTGAAATTCGTGTTTAAGTTGGCACTAGGGACTGGAGAGATGGCTCAGCAGTTAAGAGCACTTGTAGAAGACCCAGGTTCATTTCCTGGCACCTTCATGGTGCTCATGACTGGCTGCGACTCCAGTTCAAGGGTATGAGTGCCCTGTACCAGCCTCCAGGGGCACCAGGCACATATAGAGTGCATATATGTACATGCATACAAGCAAAAACATACACATACAATAAAATTAAATAAATCTTTAAAAAGGGATTTGGCATCATAGTGTCCAGAATCACACCCAAGTCCTATGGTCCAAGGAAAACACAGAATTCAGTTTCCTTGTATACCCTGGAAACGTCAGGCCCATGGACCTTAAAAAACAAGGACAACCAATTGGCAGAAAGTTCTCAGAAGGCTGATAACTCTCTACAACTATGCTTACAAACGGCTCCAAAGGCTGCAAGTCCCAACTTTCTGGGAGTCGGGGCAAGTTTCCGTGGTGAGCCTCAATATGGACACAACTGCATTTTTCAGGACCCTAAAAGGAATGGCTATAGCTCCCTGACTCTTCCAGCTCTGGGCTTCCAGACCACCTCCGCTCATCAGGACACTCACTGCGCTCAGAAGAGACTTGGCCTGGGTGGGTACAGTCTGCTTTGGGCATGGCAAGTGGGACAGACTCAGCAGCCCGTTGGCCGTGGCACGGACGGACAGGTGCAAGGCTCACCTTGTCGGGGTCCAGCAGGGCGTGGCAGATGATGTCCTCACAGATGTTGGCCGTCGGAGCCAGGCAGTGCAGGCGGTAGAACAGCTCCACACAGGTGATGTGATGCTCTCGGGTCTCCTTGTTCAGCTGATTCCAGAGCACACGAGCCACCCTCTGAGGGAAAAGGAGTTAACACCCATGCCTAGAGTATAGGCCTCTGTTCACATTTGCTAAGTGAGGCTCTTGGGAGCCCACTGTCATGTCACCAAGGCACAGGACCAAGCAGAAACCCACGAGGAGGTGCCTGGCCAAGAGGCCCCGCTGCTCGCACCAGAGCTTGCTTGCAGAGAGAACACCTATGCCGAGAGAGGTTTCTGCCCCACCTGCTAAGGGACAGAAGCCACCAGGAGCTGGATGCAGAGACAGACCAGGCAGACCCAGGCCTCCCAACCCTCCATTGCCGCTGGACATTCACAGCCCTTATGCCAGTCTCCAGGGCAACATCCAATAAACAGGTCTGAGGAAAAGGCCCGCTAATCTACGCGCACGTATTCCTGGGGAGACACACCTGATAGAAGTCCGTTTTCTCCGCAATGACCTTCAGAATCCCAGGAGCAATGGGAGGGACCGTCACCATCTGTAACTTGCCAAAAAACGGGTTGTTGCCAGAGGTTTTGTAGCGCTTCATCTTGTCTTCAATGACGAGAGCGAGGGACTGGGAGTGGTTGATCACTTCCAGCAGGGTGGCGATGGCTATGTTCTGGAGGGCACAGTCATTCACACAGCAGCAGATGGTCATGAGGGACTTCAGCCAGGACGGGAAGCTGCAATCGTTGGCTCCTAGGACACCAGGTGGAGAACAGAAGCAAGCAGGTGAAGGCTCTCCATTCAGACACAACAGCACTCACTCCGCACAGTCACCTGGACAGCTGTGCACACATCTGTAGATGACCTTGACAAGGAGGCCTTCCTAGAGAGACTCAGGCTAAGACGAACCTCATCACGGTGGACCTGTGCTGTGATTAGACCTGACTTGTCCCAGGAGGCTTGTGTTGGAACACCCGTCCCCAGCTGGGGCGCTGCTCTGGAAAGTTTTCAAGCCTGCATGTTGGAGGCAGGTCAGCAGGAAGTGGCCTGTGACGGCCTGTTGTCTCTATTGTCTTTCTCCTGCTTCCAGATCCGCCAGGGTATACACAGCGGCCACCTCATGTTTCACCTCTGTAGGTGGGGCTGTCCCAGCTGCTGTCCCTTCCCTGTCTCCTGAAACCCTCAGTTAAAATAAACCTCTCTCCCTTAGGTTGCTCCTGCCAGGTAATTGGCCATGGCAGCAACAATAACATTAGCTAATCTATCCCAAACCCACTGTGCCTGGTGCCTTAAGACAGACTGGAGTGACACTGTGAGCCCAAGACTGCAGGCCACACCGCCAGCTCGGAAGACACGAAGGGCTGGACCCGCCTGCAGACATCGAGTGTGGGTCTGCTGCCATCTTGCTCTGGTCTCTGGAACTATGGGACAGGAAGTGTCTGCTAAGCCTCTCAGCTTTGTGATGGCAGTGATGGCAGACAGGATAACACCGGGTACCTTTCAGGAGATGTCCAGGTGGGCCAGACAGGTCTCAGACACAGACAAGCCAAGGAGTCAGAGCACACAGGACATCAGCAAGCTAACATTGATGCAGGTAGCAGGAACTAGAGGGCAAATGAGTGTGTCTGGGACGAATCCCCTAAGCAAAGGCTTGGTGTCGGTGTGCTTCTGAGCCACGAGTTTTCAGATTTGGGGATCTCTGCAGAGTTTACTGAGTGATCTTCCCTAATCTAAAATGACCCCAAACCATGTGTTATCATCTGACCAGGAGTTCTCCCCGTCCCCCTTCTTGGTGGACATGACTGCAGGAAGCTGGACATCACAGGATTCCTGACCACCCTCTCACCTGGAGCCTGGAAGAGCGTCTCACAGAGCTGCTCAGTCTCCTCTTCAGACAGGTAGACAGGGAAGGTGGCGCAGTCCAGCAGCAGGTGGCAGGCGGCAGCGAAGGCCTCCCTACAGTCCTCCTTGGAGCCCACCAACTCAATGACCACCTGGTCAATGTCCCATTCTGTCCCAGCTTTTCTCTGTGGGCTGCTGGGCACAGAGGACAGTGACTCTGAACTCTTCATCTTAAAGGGAGACCCGCGTGCTGTGAATAAGTCTGAAAGCATTTGTTTAAACTGGGGCACGGTGATGGGCTTGGGATCCCACGAGCCCTTCCTGCCGGAGTGGCTGATGCTTGGTGTCTGGCCCTTGTTGCTCTTCTCTGTGGGCTCCTCAGGTTTGCGCTCCTCCCCAGACACGGTCAGTGATGCTGCAAAAATGTTCTTGCTGGCGAAGTTGGCAATGAGCTCCTGAATGCAAAGAAATGTCCTCTGCATGCTCCCGTCTCTCTTCCAGATGTCGTCCCTCTCAGCAGACACCCGAGGCACCCTTAGGTGCTCAGAGAGCTCTGGGGAGGAGGCGCTGAGCCCGATGCCACTGTCTTCGGATTTCAGTGGGGGGAAGGCAGCCTCTTCATCGCCTGCGACTACAGCCTTTGTATCCAAAATGACATCACTGTTTTCTCCTTTTACTGGACTCTGAAACATAAGAAAAAGCTGTGTCCCACCCCCTTGGCTCTTCCACTCCGGATAAACCAGGATAAGGGCAGTAACCACGGTAATTTAGTTTCCAGACCTGAAGCTGTTTCTCTAGATGCTTGCCTTCCCTGCCCTACAGTATGACACCTCCCTTAACCCCCCAGTAATGGCCGGCCTGGAAGGACACTTATGGATCATCTGACATTCTCCAAACTCGCTGCTCACCTCTGGCAACAGTCAGCTGTGGGCTAAAATCAGGAGCTTTTTAATCTCCTTCCCACCCTTGTTCCAGTGAAAACGAAGACGGGGTGGCCACTCTGCCATGTGGGTCTGAGCTCTCCTCAGAGGCCCAGCATGCTGCTGCTGTCTACCTGTCCGTCTGCAGCACTACCAACTCATCTAAGAACTCTCACCCCTAAAGAGCAATCTGCCTCAGTATCCTCTTGAACCCCAAGCCTCTAACTGTTTAGTTTCAAAGGAGCAATCATGCCTTTTGGTTGCAGCCCACTGACAAAACTGTACCCTTCAAAAACACTGACATCCACCTACACGCTATAGGATGACGCTGACTGCACCTCCTCAATAGTGAGAACCAAGGGGAATCTAAACATCCTATCATGGGAAGCAGTTACAAGTCCACATCACAGAAGGCATGACGAAATTACAAAGGTCGATACTGCTGCACCAAACACACAAGGGTTTCCCCATGGTATAGTCTGGGAGAAATACAGACAAAATGACCACACGGAGCGGGTTATGATGAACTGCGTCCCCAGATAGGTGTTCAAGCCCTAACCTCCAGAGCCTGTAGTGGGGCCTTATGTGAGGAAAGGGTCTTAGCAGCTCCTAAGTGGGGGCATCTGGGTAGCCTAAATCCAAACAGGCTGTTGTCTTCATTAAAAGGGGGAATTTAGGCACAGACTGCACACACAGAACACCACATACATGTAAACACAGCGATGGGGTGGGGGTGGAGGGGGTAAAATTTTGACAAGCCTGAAGCACCACAGGTGGCCAACGAGCCCAGAGAAGCTTGTAAAGTGGTCTGGGGCAGATTTTCTATTTACTCTGGGAGAAAATAACCTGGAGCTCCAAACCGAGAAAAGTGATTTCTGTTATTTAAGCCACACTGCCAGTTCAGGGCATACTGGGTTTGCTTTTTACGCGTGTCAAGTCACATGCATACAAACTTGCAATGAAAGGGCCACCTGCAGTTCTTCCTAGCACTGTCTAGCCATGCCCAGTGGCGCTGGGGCATGGGAGTGGGTGAAATGAACTAACCCTTACAAATGTCCTCAGCACAGTGGCTGCACATCGTCCTGTCCACATTGCTATCCAAACCGTGCCCATTACCTCCCACTCCTCAGAGGCACATACCGAGTTCTCGCTGCTGGGCTCCATGTCTAGGTAGGAGGGAGGCATCTGGACTTTGCTCAGCACCTTGAAACATGTCTTCAAGGCGTGCGTGAGCTCAGCTAAGCTCAGGGCCTCCACCTCCTCAGCAAGAGGCTGCAGTAGGCAGCCAAGCACCTGTGGGAGGTACTGAGTCTGTACCTCCGAGTAGAGCTCCTGCAACACAGAAGGATAGGTCACTCACCCTCGCTGGCCACAGCAGGAAAGCAAGCGCCTCAGAACAGCAGCTTAGGGGGTTGGATTTTAGAATCTGGGTCTCCATTAACCCCAAGCCAAGGACGTCGTCCTTTTGGCAGCACCGCGTTCTCTCGGATAAAGTCCCGCAACTGTCACATGCGTCATTCACTAGTTAGCAAACTGTTCATCAGCCTACTACCAGGCCCAGAATTTACAGTCTCTCTAATTAAAACAGCAAAAATGAGCCTGCTGGTGGGGGTGCTCACCTTCAGTCCTAGCACTCAGGAGGCAGAGGCAGGTGGATCTCTGTGAGTTTGAGGCCAGCCTGGCCTACAAAGTGAGTTCTGGGACAACCAGGGCTACACAGAGAAACCCTGTCTTGAAAAATCAAAACAAACAAAAATGCAGCAAAACCAGAAAGCCTGGGAGCACAGGTAAGGCAAGTGTGTGCTCAGCAGGCAGGAGGCCCGGGATTGCTCCCGTCGTGACAAAAACCATGAGATTCTATCGGTACACCCTGACAAGACAGCAGAGATGGCACTGTGTACGTGGGGAGCATTGAGCACACCTACCAAGGGGATCACATCCAGCAGGAACACCAGGAGGGTGCAGAGCTCCGAGACGGTGGGGGGAGGGCCGATGGCCGCCGGCTGCTTCACTGGTCTAGGCCAAGCACAGGACAGAAGGTTAGTCCTCTCTCCCACAGTCACTGCATACAACTTTTCTTTCTGTTTAGTTTTTAAGGGTTTTTGTTTGTTTGTTTGTTTATTGAGTCAGGGTCTCTCTATGTAGCACTGAGATTGGCCTGCCTCTGCCTCCTGGGATTAAAGGTTGGTTTTGTTTCTGAAACAAGACCTCACTAGAGTAGCCCTGGCTAGCTCCAAAGGCATTGGCATTGCAGGTTTGACCAGCTCAATTGCAAATATCTTACGGTTTCCAGCACAGTGGAAGACAGCTTTTGTGGGCTCACACCTCGGTTCTGGTGACAGCCCGCCTCATGTGGAGATGCCCTAGAGAGAGCGCTGCTTGAACGTCTCTGGGACAAACTGCTTCCGACTTAATCAGATTTGTCCAGGCGTGGACTTATCATCCAGGAGACAAACAGCGATGTCACCATGTATGGCTGCAAGTCCCTAGTACCAAACCAAAGACTCGTTTCCAGGGCAACAGGAACTGGCCTATGTTACATAACATGAGTCAGGCTGTTTTTTTCTGTTTGTTTTTGAAACAAGGTCTCACTACATAACCTTGCTGACATGGAACTTGGCATGTAGGTCAGGCTGGCCTTGAACTCACAGAAATCCTCCTGAGTGCTGGGGTCAAGTGTGTATGTCATCACACCCACCTTTGTTTTACTTTTGAGGTCCCCTGAGAGACCCCTATGAGATGTCTTCTGGGAAAGCACAGGGTAAGCCATCTGGACCTGGTTCTGGGGTTCCTGCAGAACCCTATTCTGGCAGGTACTGATCTACTGTGCTAGACAGGACCTTTTATGTCTCTGGCCGCTTCCTCACAGATCCACAGTATGAGAACAAAATGCCTACATTTCTTGAGGCTGCCCAAAGAATTCACCTCAGGCTTTGTAGCCACAGGACACACGTGGCCAAAGTTTACATGGGAAGTTCCCTTCACAGTTCCAGGCCCTGAAGAATGGGTTGGACTCATGAGCCCACGCAGCATTCACCGCTGGATGAATAGGGGCACAGAGCTCACCATAATAGCCTTAAACATGACCACTTTGAACCCATCTCACACTAAGAAGACCGAAGAGTCCGTGTTCTGCACAGAGACATATGCCTATGCCCAGGGAAGAAGATGGGGCTTGCAGGGGAGGCTGCACTGATGAACAAGAGAACACGGGCAGAGGGCTTTCTGAAGTTAGGATTCCGTGAGTAACAGAGTGGCTGATGTGGGAGTGTCATATATCAATCTGTTGATTTCATTGGTTAAGTAATAAACAAACTGCTTGGGCTCATAGCTTAGAACATAGGTGGGTGGAGTAAACAGAACAGAAGGCTGGGAGGAAGAGGAAGTGAGCTCAGAGAGATGCCATGCTCCCACCTCCAGGGTGGACGCGAGAGCTCTGCTCTCTGAGACACACACGATGAAGCTCCGACCCAGGATGGACGTAGGCTAGAATCTTCCCGGTAAGGCCGGTGCTCACTAAAACCGGTGCTCACTAAAACCGGTGCTCACAGATTATTACAGATGGGTTGATCGGGATATCAGAATTAGCCAGTAAGGGCTAGAGCTAAAGGGCCAAGCAGTGTTTAAATTAATACAATCTGTGTGTTGTTATTTCGGGGCATAAGCTAGCAGGCGGCCGGTGACGCAGCCCCGCCACTCCTATTACTACAAGTAGCCCAGGATCCTGTGGCACAGACACAGTCTCCATCCTATTAGAGACCTACATGACTCCCAGCCCTGTGTCACTGGCCTCTGAAGCTCAGGAGAGACCACTGCGAGTCACTACTGGTGAGACCCTGGCCTCCATGCAGCCCCAGAACCATCACCGGCTCCTCCCCACACGGTGTCCTCAGAGGCCCACTCACTTAAAACACTTCTCGAAACACCGCGCCATGTAATCCCACAGGAAGTCCGTGCTGAGCGACGAGAACAGCAAATTGACCGTCTTCACGATCTCGGAGGCGTGTCTGTTTTCTTTGATTGTGCTGCAGAGGAGGGAAAGCAGTTAAGTGACTGATGGGATCCGAACTACAGGACGAGCGCTCAAGATGCCGCCCTGCCTCTGACAAACTCTGAACAGGACACAAATGCTGCTGTCTCAATTCTAGGAAAGCGTTTCCACAAGGCTTCCCTGAATAACAGCTTTTAAAACATTTTTCATCTCTCCTCTGACAGTTTCATACGTATGCACGATGCACCATGATAAAGCCTGTCCTGACCCCTCCTGTCCCTATCACTGCCTGCATGAGCAGGAGCAACGTGCCAACAGCCGCATCCCCCATGAGAATGACTCCCTGCCAAAGTGTTCTTACCGCTGGATCTCTTAGAAACAGATGTGAGAGTTATTGTGTGAAGAACACGACAGTCAGCACCGGTGCCCACCCCTACCCACCACCCAACTGTAGGTTCAGCAGGGAGACTTGGCTACCATTTTATAATTTATTATGATGCTGGATGTTAAACCCAGGGCCTTGGACACACTAGACAGGTCATCCCCAGGCCATCACAGTTTTAAATGTATATCTAAGGCTCAGCAAAGCCCTCTAGGGAACACTACAGGAATCCTTACATATGTACATGGAGATATGTGACCATTTGAAAACATGGAAGAAGTGGAAACCACCAGAAAAGTGTGTCAATCAGCAAGGGACTGACTGTTCCATCAGGATTTACTCAATGACAAGCTCCTGATAAGGAAGCTCGGACATCACATTCCAGAGGAAAAGAGTGGAGAGCAGGCCCAGCTGTACTCAGTGACACCACGCAGCTCCATCTATGGGCTGAGATGGGGTTGGTGTGTTTAAGCATACAGGAGGGTCTGAAAGCAGTGGAGACCTTTTTCCTCAAGGAGAGTAGGATTATGGAAGATAGTATTTCTGCTGTTTTTGGTAGCTTCAAATATCAGGGTATTCTACAATAAACATCTATTGCTTTCAAATAAAAAAATCCTTATTTTCTGAGAAAGGAAAAAAACCACCACAATAGACCCCTCAGGACATTTATAACAAATAAACCAGAAAAATAAGAGAATAAAATTTAGCACACACACTACTGATCCAGGCAGAAAGCAAGTGCTTAACAGTGAAGAGTAAAGAAGTGGCTGTGTTTATTAATTCATGTGAAGACAAGGTGTCAAATGGCCCAGGCTAGCCTTAAACTTAGTCTGTAGCTGAGGTTGACCTTGAACTGAAGGTTCAACTCCTGACCCTGCCTTCAGGGCCACGCCTTGGTCTCTCCTCCACCTCTGAGGACTGGCACGCCCCATTTCTGAACTTCCTCCCTCCCATCCTCTGAGTCCCCTTCCCCTGGGCCTCCCCACTTGTGCACTGTAGATCAAGTTGCCTTTGCTGAATGACATTCATGTTTAATCAGTAACACTCCCTGTTGTGGGTTAGGAGAGGACCAGACTAAGCTCTCCCACATTCCTAAAGAGGGACCGCCATAGTGCTCCAACCTGTGGCCTGCCCACCCTCTTAGCACTTGATGATTCACACTGAAGAACAGAGGAGGACCACGGAGGGGGACCACGGAGGGGGACCACGGAAGAGGGGACCGTGGAGGGGGACCACGGAGGGAGACCACGGAGGAAGGGGACCACGGAGGGGGACGATGGAGGGGGACCATGGAGGGGATGGGTGTGTAATGTGGAGGCTGTGTTCATACCTTGCTAGCAGATTTCCACTCTGAGTGTAGCTAAGTTTAAGGTCAGAGCCAAGGACATCGTGACAGTAAGAATAAAAGGCTCTGATGACTTCCAGAAATAAATTCTCAACCACTTGGGGTCCTGAAATAAGAGAAAACAGTTAGAAAAGTACTAATACCACAGTCAAATGTTTGTGAGTTTTGAGACATGGTCTCTAGCCCAGGCTAGCCTCGAACTCTCTACACAGCCAAAGATTATTGTGAACTTCTGGTCCTCCTGCCTCTACCTCCTGAGTGCAAGGAAAAACAGGCTTTTGCCACCATGCCTGGTTTGTGTGATAAGAGATTTGCTGTAGAAATTCCTACTGCCAGTAGCCTTTAAGTTACCTGCCCACTTCGACGTGGCCTCTTATACTATTTATGCCACTGTAAAGCGCATGTCTGGTCTCTTTTCTCGCTACAGGATTCGGTTGTTGTTCCCCGTTCCAGCAGAGGACTGTGATCTGTGAGTTTACCCCCGAATAAAAAACCCTATTATACTCAATTCTAGCATGTGGGATTTCTTTTAAGCGTCCTTCTTCAGAGACTGGGTGCTGTTTCCTGATGCTGGGCAGGCATTCTACCAACTGAGCTACACCCCAACCCTTATCCATCAAATTTTAAACCAATAAATACTAAGGCACACATAAAACACCCGGAATAACTTCGTATGCATAGGCCTTTACAGGTGTATAGGTATAACCAAGGGCTGT
>NC_022010.1:70373380-70382361 GCF_000317375.1 Microtus ochrogaster
TCTGGGTCTTTACAGGTGTACAGGGATAACCAAGGGCTGTCTGGGTCTTTACAGGTGTGTACGGATAACCAAGGGCTGTGGCAGCAGCAGCGGCAGCAGCGGCAGCAGCAGCAGCAGCAGCAGCGGCGGCAGCAGCAGCAGCAGCAGCAGGAACGACCTGGAGGAAAGCAGTGCACTACTGCACAGCTCACTCAGTGTCAGTCACTGCTACACCTAGGCATAGATGGAGTCCTTCCCACAGGCGCACAGGCAGGGGCAGTGCAGCTCCTCCTGACTACACAAGGTCACAGCAGGCTTGAGTAGGTTGTCCAAGCCAGTTTTCACTGGGTAAAGGCAGTTGAACACTACAGGTTCCAAACCCGTGAACTGCTTGGCCAAACCTTATTCAGGAGAAATACCCACAGAGGAGAGCAACTTCCCTGCCCTGTCTAATCCTGAGAAGCTCAAGAAGAGCCATGGAGGCACCAGCACCCACACGTCAGAGCCACTTCCTGGCCCACCGGGTCGTGTGTAAGGCATAGAGTTCCAAGCTGACTTCTCCTGAGCATATTTGGAGGGATGAAAGCACCCACTCTCAGCAAAGGAAAACGCCGTATTCTCGCTGTGTAATGGCGATAGCACATCCGCCTTGCATGCATTTATTCTCAGTGCTATGACCAGTCCTGTGGCCTCACCAAGCAAATGTTCTAACCCTGAGCTACATTGAGCCTTGAATTAACTTAATTTTTTATGCTTCTCAGAGAATCACAACGCCTCTGAGAGAACATTTTTTTTAAATACTTTATTCTTATTTTATGTGCATTGGTGTTTTGCCTATATGTATGTCTGTGTGAGCGTGTCAGATCCCTGGATCTGGAGTTAACAGACGGTTGTGAGCTACCATGTGGGTGCTGGGAATTGAACTCTGGTCTTCTGGGAGAGCAGCCAGTGATCTCAACTCATGAGTCATCTCTCCAGCCTGTGATAGAACTATTTTTTATAAGCTTGTGTGTCTTTTATCTGCCGGAAGGGTGCCAAATGCTTCCTACCACAGGGTGTTTTGCAGCCTCCTTCATGGAGCAGACAAGAAGACAGAGCTAAAGCCCACCTGCTGAAAGAGACCAAGTGACTGCCTGGTGCTCCTGCTCCCGCAAAACCAACTGCTACAGACCTATGTGTGTGTCCCTCAGACAACTAAGCCAGAAGAAGAGTGGATTTAACAACTGCTCGATATGAAGGGAAACACTCGGCAGCTTCTAGAAAGTCTGGCCTGTACCCGGCTAAATGGTGCAGCCTCTTGGCTCACAACAGAGCAGCTATGACACAGAACACACATCTAATGCTAACCCCTGTTTCTTCTTTGAATATCTCCCCGAGGCACACAGCAAGCACCCAACATGCTAATACCACTTGGCTAACTTCTGCGGCTAAAACACGACTTTTCTGAGATGGGGTTTATTTCCAAATACAGAGAAATCTTAGGAACCACTGTTGGTGGATGGAGGTGGGAGGGAGGAAGAGAGAAAGCACAGGTACTTCCAGAAAGAACGCTCACACTGGGGGTTAGTTAAAGGCAGCAGGGCCTGGGAGGCTCAGCAAAGATCCCATTTGTAATATGGCGAGCATCCCAGGGCTCATGCTCAGCACTGCCAGGCCAGCAGCGCTTCCTGAAAGGAAGACTCGGGCACTGGGGGACCTTGGGGACATGAATCACCTCCGGACTCTCCCTCTGTGAAGTGGGTATCACAAGAGGGCCCACCTTCATGTTGGTGGCGTGGAGACACATGAGGCATGCAAGCCACCTGAACAAACTAACTGCTGGGCAAAAACAGCAGGCAGGACCTGTCGAGACGTCTGCCACCCAGCCCAACAAGCTGAGTTTGACTCCGAGGACCCACATGGAAGAGAGCCGACTCCTGAAAGTTGCCTTCTGACTCAACATGTACACTATGACACGCACAAGGACCTGTGGGAGTACACACACACACACATGGTACATGACACATGTAATAATATTTAGAGAATAGCAGTGAGTGTGATGGTATGTCTATAATCCAAGGACTTTGGAGGCAGAGGCAGGAGGGGATGGATTCAAAGCCACCTGGCTACACATGAAGTTCCATCCCAGTCTGAAGGGTACAGACAGACTGTCTCAAAAGCTCCAAGGCAACAAGACCAACATCCCAATGGCTGGGGTGTCCTTTCCATCCTGCTGCCTTAGAGTTACAACAGATACTCAGGCCACATCTGAACTAGCCACTGAAAGGCTGCATGGCCTAAGAACGCGCTTGGCTCTTTGTTATCCTGGCCTCCTAGCCAACACCCTTGACCATGCAATGCAGTAGAGGGTGGGGGAGGGTAGTCTCTGTCCTGTTATGGTGCTCAGGTGACTAGACATCAGATCTGATAATGAAGGGGTGTCAAAGGGAGAGAAAACTTTCCTCAACAGATTCTCAGGGGCCATAGTGTATGTGCAAGAAAGGTCAGGGGTCACAGTGTGCATGTGAGAGGGGTCAGGGGTCACAGCGTGCATGTGAGAGGAGTCGGGGTCACAATGTGCATGTGAGAGGGGTCAGGGGTTACAGTGTGTGTATAAGAGGGGTCAGGGGTCACAGTGTGCATGAGAGAGGCCCTCTAAGAAGCAGAGTCTTTATTTCATGCTGAGATGTTCTCACGTAACAGAGGGGCAGCTTGCTCATGCTCACAGGGTCACAGGGTCCCTTCCCAGGTGTAAACCGAGGCTCACTAGCGGTTATGACACTGGGATGAAAAGTCTTGTGAAAAGTGCAGACGTGCTGAAGGCATACGCACCCACAGCAGGAGTCGGAGCTTCTTAGCCTACTGTGCATGGCAGGAACCCTGAACCATGCACTTTCAAGACTCGAATGCCGACCACATCTGTGTTTAAACTTGCCAAAACATGAGATCCCCATGTGTGCCGGCGGCAGTGGCTTTCCCCACTGTACCTATTTCGGGCTTGTCCAGGAGACTGACGAGGATGCGGAAGGGCTTCAGGTATGCGTGGTGGCGCTCCTCGATGTCAGTGTCTAAGAACTGCTGATGCAGGATCTCGGCCAGAGCCTGTGGGAGGGTACGGCATCACTGGCTGTCTTTGGTTAAACACTGGGCGAGAATGAGGACCATTCCACAACACGCACAGGTCAGTCCTTCAAGGTCATAGTCAGTGTCACTCTGAGGTCTCACAGAGAGATGCACTGAAGAACTCTGAAAAGAAGCTGGAGTCTGGTCAGTGTAGAGTTGCCTAGCATGCACGACGTAAGCAGATACAATGGTGCATACCTGTAATCTCAGCATGTAAGGAGGCAGAGGCAGGAGGATTAGGAACTCACAGTCATCTTATGCTACATGGTGAGTTCAAGGACAATCTGGGAAAAGTGAGAGAGTGGCTTAAACCAAACACCCAAAACAAAACAAAAAACAGGAAGGGAGGGAGGGAGGGAGGGAGGGAGGGAAAGACTGCAATAAGAAAAGTCCTGATTGTAGTCAAATTTCCATTTTCAGAAATGTCCTTACCTCAACTAAAAGATCCTTGGAATATTTCTCAAAAAAAGATGAGGATTGGTCTTCAGAAGAATTTGAAATGACAGATTCTGGCACAATGGTATTTCCTTTAATGTCTGAACCTATAAAATAATAAACGCCACAGGCTGTAAAAAGACCTTGTGTTTCATAGGGATACTGTATTATGTAAAACACTCATGCTACAGTATTTTAATAAATAGAGCTCCTTCAACAGAAAAGTACAGTCGGATCTAGACACTTTCCCCTGTTCCATGGAGGTACATGCACAAGGCAAGTGTCCTACAACTGAGCTTTGTATCTTCTGACAGTGCCATCCTGGCTAAGGACCAGGAGGAGAGAATTCATTCCAGCGGGCAAAAGTCTGGTTTGTGCGGATCACTCGCTGGCCCCTTCTGCAGGATGTTTCTAAGACTGGAACACAGATCATTTTCACACCACCGTTTATTGGTTCAGCACTACGTGACATCAAGACAGACTGCCTTCCTGGCTGACTACATACCTTCGTTTTGGGCCTGGGATCAGTTAGCTAGTGATCAATTAGCTAGATCTTCAGGGCAAAGAACAGTCTCGTGATATAAGCAAAAACATGAGGTCCCAAGTCACAGCTAAGCAAGGCCTAGAGCTTTCTCTACACACAGTTCTTCCTTTTAGTGGTTTTTTGAGATAAGAATTTCTCTGTGTAGCCCTGGCTGTCCTGGAACTCATTCTTGTAGACCGGATTGACCTCAAATTCAGAGACCCACCTGCCTCTGCCTCCTGAGTGCTGGGATTAAAGGCGTGTGCCACTGCTGCCTGGTTAGAATGCCATACTCTAACCGTGAGCACCTCTCACAGTCACCCCTTTCTGGAACCGCCTTTAAAAGGAGGCTAGAGAGGAGGACATCCCGTGTTAGGAGGCTCATGACAGTCTGGAACTCCAGCTCCAGGGAAATCTGGCAGCTTCTTTGGGTCCCTGTCGGCACTATACTAACATGCAAAATACCCTCAATATACCACACACGCGCGTGCACGCGCATACACACACACACACACACACACACACACACACACACACACACACATTTTTAAAATCTAAGTTTTCCAAAGTGAGCTGGAGGTTTCTGAAGCCCAGGGTTTATTATCCCCAGAACCATTTACAGAGGGCTTGGGCTATTTACAGATGCCTATAATCCTAGCACTTGGGAAGTAGAGGCAGGAGGACCAGAAGTACACCGTCATCTAAGACTCTACTGTGAATTCAAAGCCAGCCTGAGAAACATGAAATCCTATCTCTGAAAATAAAAAATCTATCAGAAGCCTTAATTACTCATCTTAAAATCCATAGTCAACATCCTTACGATGACTTTTGCACATTTATAACTAGGGGGAAGCAATCGAAGGGCGCCCTGACCTTAGTGTGGTAAGATCCACAGCCTGAAGGTTAAGCAATGCTGTGGAGGAGTTGGGGGCTCAGCGGTAGCCTTATGCCCGGAAGCCTCCCAACCAACAGCCACCACAAAAATGCTACTCAGAAATTGTAATGTCTCCCCCGACCTCCGCCTGTCTTCACGTGGGTTTTACAATATTCTGGGGATTTTCTCCACACAGAGCTTTGCCCCATGAGTGTTCTTTACAGAGCACACACGACAGGCTCTTGCCTCCTCCACCAATTTCTTTTTTGTACCAAGGATTGGACCCATGCCAGGGAAGCTACACCCTTGTCCGAGCTTAATTTGATTTTGAGATAGGGCCTTGCTATGTCTCCTCCTAGACTTAAATCCTTACTGTCCTTGCCCTGTGGCTAATACAAATGTCCCATCATACCTGGCTTTTAAACAGGCTTCTCATTAAATATCATTTAGCTACAGATTTTTGGTATTTCCAGCTCTTAAAATGGAACTCAGCTGGAACTTTAAAACCCCACTCACTTCTTTTTTATTAATAAATATTTATTTTATTTATTTATTATGTATACAATATTCTGTCTGTGTGTATGCCTGCAGGCCGAAGAGTGCACCAGACCTCTTTACAGATGGTTGTGAGCCACCATGTGGTTGCCGGGAATTGAACTCAGGACCTTTGGAAGAGCAGGCAATGCTCTTAACCACTGAGCCATCTCTCCAGCCCCTCACTTCTTTTTTCTTTTTTTTTTTTAATTTTTTCTTCTCACTTCTCTTTTTTAAAAGAAAAAAAAAAGTTGCAGATAATCAGAGCCGACCTCAACTGCCCAGGGCTGTATTAGTCATGGCGGTCTTTCCACAATTCATGACTCAGAAACACCACTCAGGCCACCCCTTAGTCCACAACCAGCACTGGGGCTCACGCTCACACGGTGCTTAGTACCTAGCAACCAGGCGTACAGTCTTCTATTGAGAGACATGTCCCTTCTCAGCAGGGTCTGGGTGGCAGCAGACAGAATGTGTATGATGTCACGTCTGAGCAGAGGGATGGCTCTCTCATCAGGATCCTATCGGAAGGACAGAGAAAGCTTACCTTAAGGGAACGCTGAGTAGGCTTCTGACTTTTCACATGCGGCTCTACTTGACCATCCACTCCCAAAAGATGGCTCTCAAAAGGCTGGCTGTCCCCATGCCGCCCACCAAAGCAGCTGATCAAGGTCTGCCTGCTGGGTAGCCAGCTCCTCAGACCTGATGCACTCTACCCTGGAGAGAGACTACGGTGTGGGGAGCTAAGGAAAGTCACCGGATTCCCAAGGTCCTCCCAGTGTCATCTGAGCAGTATAACTGCCGGGGAGAGGAGACTCTCTTCTGTGAAGGTTGTGAATCTCACAGGGGGATCCAGGGGAGTTTCTGTGAGTCTCAGCGATGCCAGGGTAGGCCTTCCAGGATGATAATGCAGCTGCCTGCCTCTGAGTCACCAATGTTCCTGTTAGTCCCCTAACAAAGCCATTGCTTCGCCAAGCTGGGTCTAGGTGGCATCACTCTCTGATATGTCGATACAAACACCTGCCCTTGGCTTCTGAAGTAACAGGAAGTGTCCAGAAGGGTAAACATGACTCACCAGACAGGTATAAAATGGGAAGAAAAACAGAATGATTTCCAGATTATTCCTTTGCACAAGAACATTGGCGTCTAGCAGGGATGCGCACAGTGACTTCACCTGAAATGACAAACCACAGGGCTGATCCCTAAGTGACCCGGCATCCTCTGCCGGCTGCTTCTGTGCAGCCACAAAAACTAGGTAGAGAGTGTCCTCTCTGAATACAGACAGGAGGGTACAGATCACAAGCTGAAAGCCATGAGGCTTATGGGAAGGCATGAGGTCATGAGGCATGGGGGCCAAGGGTAAGAGGAGAAAGTAGGGAGTGGACAGCTAAGAGCAGACTAGGAAACTCCGGAAGTGGGACTGTATGAGCCACATACCACAGAAGCACAGGACAGGCGTGAGCAAAGCCATGTTTTTCAAAGCCACCTCTTAGTGACTGATAAAGACGTGGTGATGTGGGTGGAGGGAGCTGGTGGGAAAACTGCTGGTCCAAGGGAGATGTAGGCAGGAGAAACAGGGCCGGGGAAAAGGAGAAAATGAACAGGGCATACACATGGGGCAGGAAAGCTGAGATTGTCCACATCCCTATCACAACCTAAGGGACTCTTCAATTCTATCATGCAATCCCAAGACAGACCCTGTGGGAAAGTTCTGCCAATCCTCCGAAGACAGAAATTTCTGCTCGCTACACGTTGTAACCCATTAATTTAATCTGCAAACACTAAACTCAGAGTGTGGGTTCTCTACCAGGGGGTGACATACAGCATGCCATCAAGCACAGGGCCATGGATGGGGAAAGATAAACGTCTGGGGTGCTCACGTTACCAAGTTCATGGCAGTGCTGTAGCTGTCAGGGTAGGCAGAGACCCTTGAAGGGCCTGGAGAAGGAAGCTGGGGAACCCTGGCATGTAGGTGTGAGCGCAGCCTGTTACAGAATGGTGCCCATGTGGATGTATACCCGTTGGGCGCCAATCTGTAACACGAACGGGGGCCTGCTTGTTGGGGTTTTTTGTCCTCCCACCAGGTCCCCCACAACTGTTTAGTCCTAAAGAAAATCACACATAGGTCTCCATAAATTATAAGCTGATTGGCTCATTAGCTCTAGCCTCTCACTGGCTGACTCTCACATCTTGATTAACCCATTTTTCTGATCTATGTTAGCCATGTGGCTCAGTACCCTTTTTCAGTGAGGCAGATCATATCCTGCTGCTCCGGTGGTCTGGGCATGAGTGGGAGGAATCAACTTTCTCCTTCCCAGAATTATCCTGCTGTCCTTGTATCATTTCTCTTCCCGTCTGGTTTTCCTGCCTATATTTCCTGCCTGGCCAACCAGCATTTATTTAAAACGTGATTGACAGAATACAGACAATTCCTCCGCACCAGCAGCCTAAGAGGACCAGGGCAGAAAGGACAGGACCATGAGTCATTGGGACACTAGAGCAGGGAGGAGCAGTTTGGACATGAATAATGAGGGAGTGATACGGGCAGGGGAGGAAGCAAGACTAGAGGCACAGCAGAGACTGCTGGCAGCGGCTTCTGAGCACCTGCATACAGAGCCATGGTTCAGCGAGGAGCCGGGGCAGTAGAGTTGGCTCTGTGGTTCCCAGCACCCATGTGTTCCCAGGGCTCCACCTTCTGGCCTCAGCATGTGCCCATTCATTTTAACCTAGCTCTGTCTCTTTCTCCATCTCTCTCACACACCACTCACAAAGAATTCTCCCAGAGGGAAAGGCCATGTCCATGTCTCAGGGGGAGCAAGGCACCTACCGTGAGCTGGTAATCGGTACCCAGCATGTACTTATGCTCCTTGCCTGGTGAGTCCCGGCTGATGTGGCTCACCACGAACAAGGAGGCAGGGAGGCGGATGGAAGGGCTTGTCAGGACACTCCCCCACAGGGCGGCATAGAACACCTCCCGGCCCACGACCAGAGACAGTCTCAGGAGCAGGGCATCTGTCCTGTTGGTGAAAGATACATTTCAGGGTTCCTCTCTCCTTGTGAAAGAGCAGGCTCTCACGGGCTCGCCCCTGACCAGGACACCCCATCTTCCCTTCTGTCACTCCAAACGGCTATCATGGCTACACTGCTGGACTTCCCGCCCACCCACTGTCACGCGTCACACGAATGTGGCACACTGATCACATCTTGGTTCTGGGGATGGGCTTGGTGGCAATTGCCTTTACCCACTGAGCCATTGTCCCCTTTACTCCATTTTAAGTAGATTTATTTTTATTTATGTCTGTGTGTCTACATGCGTGTATGTGCATTTGTTTGCAGGTGCCTGAGGAAGCCAGGAGAGGACACTGGATGCCCTGGAGACGGAGAAAAGGTAAGCCACCCAACACAGAAAGTGGCCGCAAGTGCTCTTAACTGCTGAGCCATTCCTCCAGCCCCACACATTGAGTTAATGCATGTGTGTGTGTGTACCTGTGTATGTAGTATGTATGCTGCATGTGCTTGTGTATGTGTGTGTGT